>NW_027613851.1:254756-353195 GCF_965212315.1 Lampetra planeri
ACACTCACCATCAGCTACACTCACCAACAGCTACACTCACCATCAGCTACACTCACCATCAGCTACACTCACCAACAGCTACACTCACCAACAGCCACTCACCATCAGCTACACTCACCAACAGCTACACTCACCAACAGCTACACTCACCATCAGCTACACTCACCAACAGCTACTCACCAACAGCTACACTCACCAACAGCTACTCACCAACAGCTACACTCACCAACAGCTACACTCACCATCAGCTACACTCACCAACAGCTACACTCACCATCAGCTACACTCACCAACAGCTACACTCACCATCAGCTACACTCACCAACAGCTACACTCACCAACAGCCACTCACCATCAGCTACACTCACCAACAGCTACACTCACCAACAGCTACACTCACCATCAGCTACACTCACCAACAGCTACTCACCAACAGCTACACTCACCAACAGCTACTCACCATCAGCTACACTCACCAACAGCTACACTCACCATCAGCTACACTCACCATCAGCTACACTCACCAACAGCCACTCACCAACAGCTACTCACCATCAGCTACACTCACCAACAGCTACACTCACCAACAGCTACACTCACCAACAGCTACACTCACCATCAGCTACACTCACCAACAGCCACTCACCAACAGCTACTCACCATCAGCTACACTCACCATCAGCTACACTCACCATCAGCTACACTCACCAACAGCTACACTCACCAACAGCTACACTCACCATCAGCTACTCTCACCAACAGCTACACTCACCATCAGCTACACTCACCATCAGCTACACTCACCAACAGCTACACTCACCATCAGCTACACTCACCAACAGCTACACTCACCATCAGCTACTCACCAACAGCTACACTCACCAACAGCTACACTCACCAACAGCTACACTCACCAACAGCTACACTCACCATCAGCTACACTCACCAACAGCTACACTCACCAACAGCCACTCACCATCAGCTACACTCACCAACAGCTACACTCACCAACAGCTACACTCACCATCAGCTACACTCACCAACAGCTACACTCACCATCAGCTACACTCACCATCAGCTACACTCACCAACAGCTACACTCACCATCAGCTACACTCACCATCAGCTACACTCACCAACAGCTACTCTCACCAACAGCTACACTCACCATCAGCTACACTCACCATCAGCTACACTCACCAACAGCTACACTCACCATCAGCTACACTCACCATCAGCTACACTCACCATCAGCTACACTCACCAACAGCTACACTCACCATCAGCTACACTCACCATCAGCTACACTCACCAACAGCTACACTCACCATCAGCTACACTCACCATCAGCTACACTCACCAACAGCTACACTCACCATCAGCTACACTCACCAACAGCTACACTCACCATCAGCTACTCTCACCAACAGCTACACTCACCATCAGCTACACTCACCATCAGCTACACTCACCAACAGCTACACTCACCATCAGCTACACTCACCATCAGCTACACTCACCATCAGCTACACTCACCAACAGCTACACTCACCATCAGCTACACTCACCATCAGCTACACTCACCAACAGCTACACTCACCATCAGCTACACTCACCATCAGCTACACTCACCAACAGCTACACTCACCATCAGCTACACTCACCAACAGCTACACTCACCATCAGCTACACTCACCATCAGCTACACTCACCAACAGCTACACTCACCAACAGCCACTCACCATCAGCTACACTCACCAACAGCTACACTCACCAACAGCTACACTCACCATCAGCTACACTCACCAACAGCTACTCACCAACAGCTACACTCACCAACAGCTACTCACCAACAGCTACACTCACCAACAGCTACACTCACCATCAGCTACACTCACCAACAGCTACACTCACCATCAGCTACACTCACCAACAGCTACACTCACCATCAGCTACACTCACCAACAGCTACACTCACCAACAGCCACTCACCATCAGCTACACTCACCAACAGCTACACTCACCAACAGCTACACTCACCATCAGCTACACTCACCAACAGCTACTCACCAACAGCTACACTCACCAACAGCTACTCACCATCAGCTACACTCACCAACAGCTACACTCACCATCAGCTACACTCACCATCAGCTACACTCACCAACAGCCACTCACCAACAGCTACTCACCATCAGCTACACTCACCAACAGCTACACTCACCAACAGCTACACTCACCAACAGCTACACTCACCATCAGCTACACTCACCAACAGCCACTCACCAACAGCTACTCACCATCAGCTACACTCACCATCAGCTACACTCACCATCAGCTACACTCACCAACAGCTACACTCACCAACAGCTACACTCACCATCAGCTACTCTCACCAACAGCTACACTCACCATCAGCTACACTCACCATCAGCTACACTCACCAACAGCTACACTCACCATCAGCTACACTCACCAACAGCTACACTCACCATCAGCTACTCACCAACAGCTACACTCACCAACAGCTACACTCACCAACAGCTACACTCACCAACAGCTACACTCACCATCAGCTACACTCACCAACAGCTACACTCACCATCAGCTACTCACCATCAGCTACACTCACCAACAGCTACACTCACCATCAGCTACACTCACCAACAGCTACACTCACCAACAGCTACTCACCAACAGCTACACTCACCAACAGCTACACTCACCATCAGCTACTCTCACCAACAGCTACACTCACCATCAGCTACACTCACCATCAGCTACACTCACCAACAGCTACACTCACCATCAGCTACACTCACCATCAGCTACACTCACCAACAGCTACACTCACCATCAGCTACACTCACCATCAGCTACACTCACCAACAGCTACACTCACCAACAGCTACACTCACCATCAGCTACACTCACCAACAGCTACTCACCATCAGCTACACTCACCATCAGCTACACTCACCATCAGCTACACTCACCAACAGCTACACTCACCATCAGCTACACTCACCATCAGCTACACTCACCAACAGCTACACTCACCATCAGCTACACTCACCAACAGCTACTCACCATCAGCTACACTCACCATCAGCTACACTCACCATCAGCTACTCTCACCAACAGCTACACTCACCATCAGCTACACTCACCATCAGCTACACTCACCAACAGCTACACTCACCATCAGCTACACTCACCAACAGCTACTCACCATCAGCTACACTCACCATCAGCTACACTCACCAACAGCTACTCACCATCAGCTACACTCACCATCAGCTACACTCACCAACAGCTACACTCACCATCAGCTACACTCACCAACAGCTACTCACCATCAGCTACACTCACCATCAGCTACACTCACCAACAGCTACTCACCATCAGCTACACTCACCATCAGCTACACTCACCAACAGCTACACTCACCATCAGCTACACTCACCAACAGCTACACTCACCAACAGCTACACTCACCATCAGCTACACTCACCAACAGCTACACTCACCATCAGCTACACTCACCATCAGCTACACTCACCAACAGCTACACTCACCATCAGCTACACTCACCAACAGCTACTCACCATCAGCTACTCACCAACAACAACCGCTATTCGCCACTAAGTGGCGGTGACGTCACCAAGGCGTTTGTGCCAGGCTCGGTGCACCTTGAGGCCACGTGAAGTGTCGAACACCCGCTGGCAGGAGGTCACGGGGCAGACCCAGCAGGTGCCACGGGTCGACTGACCGAGATGACCGAGATGACTGGCCGATGCACCACCTGTGCCCTCTACTGTGCCAACATGCTGTGCTTTAGCCACCCGGCGCTCCCCTCGTTGTTGTGAGCGTCGCTCCTCCGCCCTCCGTTGTTGTTGGAGGGCGACTGCCTCCACCTGCCCAGTAGCGTCCTTCACGAGCCTCCTCCACAGAGGCCGATCTTGACACTGCTGGTATCAGTCATCGACAAGTCCACTCAGCTCCATATCCTCCTGTACCACATCACTCCATCTCTTCTCTAGCCCGTGCCACGCCCGTTTCGCCCCCTCTATTCGTGTTTAGGCATGCGGTGATTGGGCATGCTGGCTACATGACCCAGCCAACGCAGCCTTGTCTGCCGGAGGAGCTTACCGATGGGACTTTGTCCAGATCTTTCAAGGATTTGTGAGCTCCTCACACAATCCAGCCTGGTTAAACCGAGGATGGATCGTATGCAGGCCAGCCTAAATGTTTCTAACTGCCGAAGATGTTCCATTAGGGGGTCCATGTTTCGCAAGCAAAGAGAAGGGAGGGAATGACCGTGGCCGAGAAGACCTGAAGCTTTGTGTGGAGCGACAGACCAGGTAGCTTCCACACAGCGTTATGCAACCAATGAAAAGATATTGCCGCTCGACTGATTCGGAGTGAGACCTCTGCTGTCAAACCGGAGCCGGTCATGAGCACACTGCCCAGGTATGAGAAACTCTCCACTCCCTCCACAACTGCCCCATCACCAATTGGGAGTTGTGGAGGTGGAGTGTCCGATGGTACAAAATACCCAGGCAGGTGCTTAGTTTTGGTGGGGCTGATGGTAAGGCCCCATCTGTTAGTGGCACGCTCCAGGTTCAGCAGCAGCGCCTCCAACTCCTCCTCTGAGTGAGCAGCAATTACCAGATCATCGGCAGACAAAACATGGTTGACCAATAGGGAGCCATCTTTTGACCGCACCCGACAACGATCAGCCTCCCATTGTATCTGTACCAGATAGAAATTCCTCCGGTCCAGCTAATGAAGGTTTCACAAATAACGTGGTCGAAATAGATGTTAAATAAGGTGAGAGCCAAAGGACACCACTGTCACACCCCAAGGTGAACAGGGAATGGCTCCAACTCCCGGCCACGTAGTTTTACCCGAGCCCGCTCACCATCATGAAGGTCCTTCATGATTGTGAGCAGAGGGTCAAGGACTCCGAAAGCACGAAGAATAACCCAGAGCCCAGGCCTACTGATGATATCATAGGCCTTGTACAGGTGAATAAAGCAGAGATGTAGGTTTTGTTGGAATTCCCTACACCTCTGTTGTAGCAGACGGACAAAAAATATGGCACCTGTGCAGGACCGCCCTTTCCTGAAACCGCAATGGGGCTCCGCAAG
The DNA here is from genome assembly GCF_965212315.1 of Lampetra planeri. NCBI lineage: Eukaryota > Metazoa > Chordata > Hyperoartia > Petromyzontiformes > Petromyzontidae > Lampetra > Lampetra planeri. The sequence continues at coordinate 259,910 of NW_027613851.1, forward strand.
CCTCTCCTCAGCGTGCCTGGCAAGGCGATGTTGAATAATCCTTGCCAGGACCTTTCCCGGCACACTGAGGAGTGAGATTCCCCTGGAGTTGTTACAGTCTGTGCGGTCCCCCTTCTTAAAGAGGGGGACCACCAGTGCATCTTTCCAATCCTGCAGAACCCGTCCAGTGGTCCAGACTGTTGTTATGATATCATGTAGGGCAGTCTGCGCACAAACGCCACCCTCCCTCAGCATTTCGCTTGGGAGATTGTCTCTGCCCGGTGCCTTTCCTGGTCTCAGACTCTGGATCGCCTTTAGTACTTCCTCAACAGATGGCACCTCAGCCAGCCACTCATAGGGGGTGACTTTATCCAATATTTCAGGCACCGCAGCCTCAGCAGGGTCATCCCCACTTTGTCCCACGATGTTTTCCATGCCGAGGGATTTCCCCTCCCCCAGGACTTCACAGAAATGCAAATCTGCAAACCTGTTCCTGGGGGACGGAGATTCGATCACCGTTTTTTCCCCTAATGATGGTAATCGGTGTGGCGCTGCAGGTTACTTCTTTGATGGAGCTAAATAGGGATTTGTGATCGCGGGCCACTGAGGCAGACTCCATCTCCTCAGCAACCCACGACCACCACCCATCCTTGCAGCGCCTCACGGCTCTCCGAACCTCCGAGTGAAGTCTGTGGAAAGCCTTCTCATTCTCTGACGTGGGATGCTGTAGACGATGAGAGTGGGCCTGTCGCTTTTTCTCAGCCAGCCTGAACACCTCTTCTGTCAGCCAGGGTCTCTGGGGAGGTCTGGACCGTGTACCCAAAGCAGCCATTGCAGCTGCGTGAGTCACAGTCCTAAACCTCGCCCATTTCCCCTCGACATCTGGAGGAGTGGGGGACGATGCCAACCCCAGCCGCAAGCGATGATTAAATTCTCGCTTGCAACTTTCATCAGCTAGCTGAGACCAGGCCACCTTGGGTTTGAATGGGGTCCTGGGTGTACACCCACCATCAGAGTGGGAAAATGGCAGGCTCATCTTACAGATGACAAGTCGATGGTCAGTGGGCAGATCAGCTCCACGGTAGATCCTGGTGTCAAGGACATGGGCCCGCATCCGCTGTTCCATCACTACGTAGTCCAGCAGATAATCTTGCTTGGATCCTGCATGCGTCCATCATGTTGTGTGAATGCGCCGATGCCGGAACAGCGTGTTGGTAATTACAAGCCCATCGGCTGCACAAAAATCTAGCAGCCTCCTATCGTTGTTATTGAGCTGATCCGGCCCATGCCTTCCAATAACTCCAGACCAGGTGCCAGCATCATGACCAACTCGGGCATTGAAGTCACCCAACAGGATGACTCTATCCCGAGGGGCCACTTTAGCTAGCACCTGTGATAGGAGGTCATCGAAGCTATCTGACTCATCGGCCTTGCCTGCATCCCTCCATGGATGTTCGTCTTCGGTGGGGGCATAAGTAACCACGACCACCACTCCTCGCCTCTGGTTGATGGGAAGGCGAGCCCAAAGTAGCCTGGGGCTTACCGATTCCCACACCACACCGCCACGCTCCCACGCCCCCTTCATTCTTTTGTTCAGAAAAAGAACCACTCCCTGTTGTTTGGTAGTCTCCTGCCCCTAGTAGAACACGTAGCCACACACACACACCAACATCCACACACTGACCAACATCCACACACACCAACAAAGACAAAGATCCCCCGTATAGCCTGAGCAGACTGTTGAGGCAAGTGCTGTTAGCAAGCACCTATGAAGGCCGCAACGGTACACGAGGGGGTGGGTGGCCAGGGCCTCGCCCGGCCGTCTTTGTCTCCCCAGTGGCGATGTTTACACATCGCACCAGGTACTCATTTGAGGCTGAGTCGACCTAGGGGACGCCCGGGACCGGTTCAAATAATCGTCACTGGTGATGGCCGTGAGCGGGAATCGAACCCGGGTCGCCGGGTTCGTAGCGCAGCGCGCTAACCACCACACAGCAACAACAACAACAACAACCGCCATTCGCCACTAAGTGGCGGTGACGTCACCATGACGCTTGTGCCAGGGCATGTGCACCTTGAGGCCACGTGAAGTGTCGAACGTCCGCTGGCAGGAGGTCACGGGGCAGACCCAGGTGCCACGGGTCGACTGACCGAGATGACCGAGATGACCGAGATGACTGGCTGATGCACCACCTGTGCCCCCTACTGTACCAACTTGCTGTGCTTTAGCCACCCGGCGCTCCGCTCGTTGTTGTGAGCGTCGCTCCTCCGCCCTCCGTTGTTGTTGGAGGGCGACTGCCTCAGCAACACACACAACAACACACACAACACACTCACACAACACACTCACACAACAATACACACAACACACACACAGCAACACACACACAGCAACACACACACACAGCAACACACACAACAACACACACAACACACTCACACAACAATACACACAACACACACACAGCAACACACACAGCAACACACACTCCCAGCAACATACACCACGGCTCATCCACAGACAACATATTTGCACATCCAGTCACACGCCCGCACGCACACACCCCACTCGCACCCCCACATCATCATCATTATGTCAAAGAAAAAAAAAGCGAACAGCTGCCATCCACCGCGCGCCAAGCTGAAAGGAATAAAAATTAACCCGTAAAAACAAAGTTTTTCACTATAAATCCTTTATATGCGTGGCGGCTAGAGTCCTCTCGTCCTCTGGCTTGAGATGGCTGCCACCTATGGGTCAGATGATTGCCTGCCACCATTAAGCAATTGGTAATTACATATAAAAAAAATTCCCTAAAAAGTAAATTGTCACGCACAACGAGTCTGTGTGCAAAATGTCAGCTCGATCGGATCACGGCAAGTGGGTTAAAAAACGACCGCAAGATTTGCACGGTCGTAAGCGCGCAAGCAAGCGAGCGAGCGAGTGAACTTAATATAAAGGATTTAAAAAATGAACATCCGCGGTCGTTTTAGCAGAAGGCAGCAGCGTCCCATTCCTCGGCAGCTGCCCAGTCGCGGTGCTCGGGCAGCCCGGGGTCGGTTGGGATCGCTACTGATGCGAGCCGGGAGGGCAGCAGCCAGCCCGCCGGAGTCGCCGCGTCCCCCGGCTGTTGCGCCTGTGCCACTGACCCACGTGACCCCGTGGCATTGACCCACGTGACCCCGTGCCACTGACCCACGTGACCCCTCCCCACGTGACCCGTGCCACTGACCCACGTGACCCGTGCCACTGAGCCACGTGACCCCGTGCCACTGACCCACGTGGCCGTGTCACTGACCCCTCCCCCACGTGACCCGTGCCTCTGACCCCTCCCCACGTGACCCGTGCCACTGACCCCTCCCCACGTGACCCGTGCCACTGACCCACGTGACCCCTTCCCACGTGACCCCGTGCCACTGGCCCACGTGACCCCTCCCCACGTGACCCGTGCCACTGACCCACGTGACCCCTCCCCACGTGACCCGTGCCACTGACCCCTCCCCACGTGACCGTGTCACGTGACGCCTCCCCACGTGCGTCCTCCACGCGGATCCCGTGACGCACGTGGCCCATGACGGCGAGGGAGAGTGAGCGAGAGGAGACTTTGATCCCTGGCTCGCCGCTCTCTCTCTCTCAGCTGCCTCGGTGGGGGGTGAGGGTGGGGGTGGGGGTAAAGGCGCAGCACCTGCAATGTCTCGCTGGTGCCCCCCCCCCCTGCTTGCGGAAGGGGCCTGCGATAGAGAGAGAGAGCGAGCGAGCGAGATAACCCTCCTAGATCCCGGAGGAGGAATTGTTTTGCCCCCCACACTTCACCCCACCCACGCCACCAGTCCCACCACTCAGCCGACCGACTGCGGTGGGACACGTGGGGTTCGCCAGGAAACACGCGGCTCGTGGCTCCCTTGAGTCGAGGGGGGTTTTACATCATTGGAACCTCATTTGCCAGTAAAAAATATGATAATTGTTTTTTTTACCCTTTTATCTGGCAACAAAACTGACACCTTTTTTTACAAAGAGTCATGTTTGCATAGACCACAATACCTGCAGTCATAATGCAAACAAAAAAACATAACTCTGATAATGCCAGAGTTGTGCGCCTTTTAGCGTCATCTGGTCCAACACCATGTGAGGCTAGGCTCTAAGGAAAGCTGTCTCGGGTGTGGACCAATCAACTTCAAGGACAGTGCATACATTATCAGAGTTGTGTTTTTTGTTTGCATTACGACTGCAGGTATTGTGGTCTATGCAAACATGACTCCTTGTAAAAAAAGGTGTCAGTTTTGTTGCCAGATAGAAGGGTAAAAAACCAATTATCGAGGGGGGTTGTTGTTGTTTTTCGTTTGCCTCTTCTTGTTGTTGGTTTGCCGAACCTCTACCGCCCCTCCCCCGGTGTAACCCAATCGTTGATGAACTCTCAAATCTGGCAACTGACCCCCCCCCCCCGTCTCGCCCGCGCCCCGCCAAGGATGCTTGCAACTGCCAGCGAAACGTCGGACTACCAAATAGAAAAACGTGCGTTCAGAGTGATTTGATTGCCGCTGCTTCCGCTGTAAATTTCCACGCGGCGGCGATGATGATGGTAAGGGGCCGTCCATAAATGACGTCACGCACCTAGGGGGGGGCAGAGCTTTGTGACGTCATATTTGAGGGGGGGTCTGACTTTTTGTGACGCCGTGTGACGAGGGGGGGGGGGGTCAAAAATCGTTCAAAATTGCGTCACTGCCGAGTCTACAAACCACGTGATCAGCTGACCTCGTCACTGCCGAGCCACGTGATCAGCTGACCTCGTCACTACCGAGTCTACAAACCACGTGATCAGCTGACCTCGTCACTACCGAGTCTACAAACCACGTGATCAGCTGACCTCGTCAGACATTGATCCCCACGGGGTTATTTACCCGGAATCGAAACAAACGGCTGCTTGCCGGCGCATATTTAAGGTTAATTAACGTAACTCGAGACAGCTCAGTGGGCACTTACCAGGTGAAAATAAAATGAAAGAGTTTTGAGTTTAGTAGTTAAACGGGCGCAGATCGCAACACTCCAACAGACGGTACCGCTAGCCCAGAGGTCGCAACCGGGTACCCGATACCCGTACCCTACCCGATACCCGGCTACCCGTACACGGCCGGGTACGGGTACGGGTAGCCGTTTGCGACCCTGGTGCGGCCGGGTACGGGTAAGGAATCAAAACCCGTTTGCGACCTCTGCGCTAGGCACTGCGTGCGGCATGACGCCCGGTATGCGTGGCGGTACAGCCTTACCGGCTCCGTGCAACCGGTAGGTCAGGGAAAGTGTTCCAAGCCTCGATTTAAAGCTTTCGTGACTGCAGGGATTCATCTTCTTGGTTCTTTCGGTAAAGTCACGTAAAAGGGAAGTAATAAAATAATAAAAATAAAACATAATAAAATAATTCTCACGACGTTTCGGCCACAACGCAAGCAGCCGTCCTCAGGTGAAGACCAGGTCTGTCGGGGAGACAGCGTCTGAAAATGCTGCTTGCGTTGTGGCCGAAACGTCGTGAGAATTATTTTATTATGTTTTATTTTTATTATTTCCCTTCTACGTGACTTTACCGAAAGAACCAAGAAGATGTTGCAAGCCTGTGCCAAGTCTGTCGAGTGCCGTGCCATCATCTGCGGGCGTTGGTGGGCACGGTTGCCATCAGCTGGCGTGATGCGTCATGCAGGGCGCGTGGGATTGGATTTCATCGCAAACACAGGAGGCCCCGAGGGATGACTACGCACCGCTTTGTGCCGTACTGGTAACGGTTGGGCACGTGTTTTTGTTTCGGTGACACAACCCGAAGCAGTTGGCTGTGTCGGGCGGTGGTCGCGGGTTTAACGACGCATTTAAATTCACGGCGATCTAAGCCCCAAAAGAAAAGCTCTGTGATGGATCTTCTTGGTTTTTTCGGTAAAGTCACGTAGAATGGAAATAAAATAATAATACAAATAAAACATAATAAAATAATTCTCACTGTGAGATAATTCTCACTGTGAGATGATTCTCATTGTGAGAATTATTTAATTATGTTTTTTTTTTAATTTCCATTCTACGTGACTTTACCGAAAGACACAAGAAGATCCATCTCACTGTGAGATAATTCTCACCGTGAGAATTTTCTCACTGTGATAATTATTTTATAATGTTTTATTTTTATTATTTTATTATTTCCATTTTACGTGACTTTACCGAAAGAACCAAGAAGATGAATCCCTGCAGTCACGAAAGCTTTAAACCGAAACTCTGTGATGGAAGCGGTTTACCATCGCAGCAGTCAAATACTCGGAACGCACGTTCATTGTAAACGTCGAGTGGAAATAACTGGACGACCCGGAGAAAAATCCACCCGACCACAGGGGAGAGAGAGAGAAACACGCAAATTCCAAATATACAGAAGGGGTCGGGATCGAACCCACGACCTCCTGTACACCGGGCGAGGTAGTTAACATCTCGTAGCCACCGTGATGATGATGAGAGAGAGACACGCAAACTCCAAATACACAGCAGCAGGCGTCAGGGTCGGGATCGAGCCCACGACCTCCTGCACACCAGGCGAGGTAGTTAACATCTCCTAGCCACCGTGATGATGATGAGAGAGAGAGACACGCAAACTCAAAATATACAGCAGCAGGCGTCAGGGTTGGGATCGAACCCACGACCTCTTGTACACCAGGCGAGGTAGTCAACATCTCCTAGCCACCGTGATGATGATGAGAGAGAGACACGCAAACTCCAAATATACAGCAGCAGGCGTCAGGGGTCGGGATCGAGCCCACGACCTCCTGCACACCAGGCGAGGTAGTTAACATCCCGAGTTCGATTCGCGCTCACGGCCAACATCCGTGGCGATCATCCGAACCGGTCCTGGGTCTCCCCTGGATCGAATCGACCTCAAATGAGTATCCGGTGCAGATGTATAAATACCACCTCGAGGAGAGACAAAGGCGGCCGAGTCTTGGCGTTGGCCACCCGTTCCTGCCTGCGAGAGAACAGCCCTTGCCCCCCACGGCCTGTTGAAGGCTATAGGGGGGACCTTTGTCTTTGTGCGCGTGTGTGTGGGTGGGGTGGTGATCTGCGGTTCGATGCGTGGGTGGTGTGGGTTGCGAGTGCACGTGAGAGTGAGTAAGCAACTTTGTGTGTGTGACTGTGTGTGTGTGTGACTGTGTGTGTGTGTGACTGTGTGTGTGTGACTTTGTTTGTGTGTGTGTGGCTTTGTGTGTGTGTGACTGTGTGTGTGTGTGACTGTGTGTGTGTGTGACTTTGTGTGTGTGTGGCTTTGTGTGTGTGTGGCTTTATGTGTGTGTGTGTGGCTTTGTGTGTGTGTGACTGTGTGTGTGTGTGACTGTGTGTGTGTGTGACTTTGTGTGTGTGTGACTGTGTGTGTGTGTGGCTTTGTGTGTGTGTGTGGCTTTGTGTGTGTGTGGCTTTGTGTGTGTGTGGCTTTGTGTGTGTGTGTGGCTTTGTGTGTGTGTGGCTTTATGTGTGTGTGTGTGGCTTTGTGTGTGTGTGACTGTGTGTGTGTGTGTGACTGTGTGTGTGTGTGACTTTGTGTGTGTGTGACTGTGTGTGTGTGTGACTTTGTGTGTGTGTGGCTTTGTGTGTGTGTGTGGCTTTGTGTGTGTGTGGCTTTGTGTGTGTGTGGCTTTGTGTGTGTGTGGCTTTGTGTGTGTGTGGCTTTGTGTGTGTGTGTGGCTTTGTGTGTGTGTGGCTTTGTGTGTGTGTGTGGCTTTGTGTGTGTGTGGCTTTGTGTGTGTGTGTGTGGCTTTGTGTGTGTGTGTGTGTCCGGAAAAAACAACCCCCTACCTCGTGGTGCCGGAGGGCAACGCTGTGGTGGGCAGTGCCGTGGGGAGGGGGCCCAATGTAGATTGGCCTTTCCCCTTATGGCGTTTTTAACCACCACAGCGGCCAAATGGGGACTCTGGACGGGTGCGAGGGGCTGGTAACCCCTCCACCTTCAAATAACTACCACCAAACTACCATTAAAACAATGTATTATGCTTGTGCCAGAGGCCCTGGGGGGACAGGCGTCTATGACGTATCCTGGCCAAACTCCATTTGGCGGAGCCAGGAGACTGAATCCTTACCTTCGGGGCTCCTCCAGAAACAACAAAATCCTCTACGGATGGCCACGTGGAATGTTCGAATGCTCACTATGGAGGAGAGGCTGCCACTCCTCTGTCGGGAGCTGGACCGGTACCCGCCTGGATCTCTGTGGTATTCAGGAGGTAGACCGGCTCTGGCTCCTACCACCATGAGGGGTGGACAGTCCTCTACTCGGGGCAGGAGACTGCCAAACAACAGGGAGTGGCTCTTCTACTGAACAAAATAATGAAGGGGGCGTGGGAGCGTGGCGGTGAGGTGTGGGAAGCTGTAAGCCCCAGACTACTTTGGGCTCGCCTTCCTATCAACCAGAGGCGAGAAATGGTGGTCGTGGTTACTTATGCCCCCACCGAAGACGAACATCCGTGGAGGGATGCAGGCAACGCCGATAAGTCAGATGCCTTCTATGACCTGTCACAGGTGCTGGCTAAAGTGGCCCCTCGGGATAGAGTCATCTTGTTGGGTGACTTCAATGCCCGAGTTGATTATGATGCTAGCACCTTGTCTGGAGTGATTGGAAGGCATGGGCCAGATCAGCTCAATAACAACGGTAGGAGGCTGCTAGATTTTTGTTCAGCCCATGGGCTTGTAATTACCAACACGCTGTTCCGGCATCGGCGCATCCACACAACATGATGGAGGCATGCCCGGTCCAATCAAGAACATCTGCTGGACTACGTAGTGACCGATCAGCCGATGTGGGCTCATGTCCTTGACACCAGGACCTACCGTGGAGCTGATTTCCCACTGACCATCGACTAGTCATCTGTAAGATGCGCCTGCCATTCTTCCACTCCGGTTGTGGGTGTACACCCAGGACCCCATTCAAACCCAAAGTTGCCTGGTCTCAGCTAGCTGATGAAAGTTGCAAGCGAGAATTTAATCATCGCTTGTGGCTGGGGTTGGCATCGTCCCCCACTCCTCCTGATGTCGAGGGGAAATGGGCGAGGTTTAGGACTGTGGCTCATGCAGCTGCAATGGCTGCTTTGGGTACACGGTCCAGACCTCCCCAGAGACCCTGGCTGACAGAAGAGGTGTTCAGGCTGGCTGAGAAAAAGCGACAGGCCTACTCTCATCGTCTACAGCATCCCAAGTCAGAGAATGAGGAGGCTTTCCGCAGCCTTAGCTCGGATGTTGGGAGAGCCGTGAGGCGCTGCAAGGATGGGTGGTGGTCGTGGGTTGCTGAGGAGATGGAGTCTGCCTCAATGGCCCGCGATCACAAATCGCTCTTTAACTCCATCAAAAAAGTAACCTGCAGCACCACACCTATTACCATCATTAGGGGAAAGAACGGTGATACAATCTCTGACCCCCAGGAACAGGTTTGCAGATTTGCTAAACATAGACTCAACACTGCCCATGGACTCAACACTACCCATAGACTCAACACTGCCCATAGACTCAACACTACCCATAGACTCAACACTACCCATAGACTCAACACTACCCATAGACTCAACACTGCCCATAGACTCAACACTGCCCATAGACTCAACACTGCCCATAGACTCAACACTACCCATAGACTCAACACTGCCCATAGACTCAACACTGCCCATAGACTCAACACTACCCATAGACTCAACACTGCCCATAGACTCAATACTGCCCATAGACTCAACACTACCCATAGACTCAACACTGCCCATAGACTCAACACTGCCCATAGACTCAACACTACCCATAGACTCAACACTGCCCATATACTCAACACTACCCATAGACTCAACACTGCCCATAGACTCAACACTGCCTATAGACTCAACACTACCCATAGACTCAACACTGCCCATAGACTCAACACTGCCCATAGACTCAACACTACCCATAGACTCAACACTGCCCATAGACTCAACACTACCCATAGACTCAACACTGCCCATAGACTCAACACTGCCCATAGACTCAACACTGCCCATAGACTCAATACTGCCCATAGACTCAACACTGCCCATAGACTCAACACTACCCATAGACTCAACACTGCCCATAGACTCAACACTGCCCTTAGACTCAACACTACCCATAGACTCAACACTACCCATAGACTCAACACTACCCATAGACTCAACACTGCCCATAGACTCAACACTGCCCATAGACTCAATACTGCCCATAGACTCAACACTACCCATAGACTCAACACTGCCCATAGACTCAACACTGCCCATAGACTCAACACTGCCCATAGACTCAACACTGCCCATAGACTCAACACTGCCCATAGACTAAATACTGCCCATAGACTCAACACTACCCATAGACTCAACACTGCCCATAGACTCAACACTGCCCATAGACTCAACACTACCCATAGACTCAACACTGCCCATAGACTCAACACTACCCATAGACTCAACACTGCCCATAGACTCAACACTGCCCATAGACTCAACACTACCCATAGACTCAACACTGCCCATAGACTCAACACTGCCCATAGACTCAACACTACCCATAGACTCAACACTGCCCATAGACTCAACACTACCCATAGACTCAACACTGCCCATAGACTCAACACTGCCCATAGACTCAACACTGCCCATAGACTCAATACTGCCCATAGACTCAACACTGCCCATAGACTCAACACTACCCATAGACTCAACACTGCCCATAGACTCAACACTGCCCTTAGACTCAACACTACCCATAGACTCAACACTACCCATAGACTCAACACTGCCCATAGACTCAACACTGCCCATAGACTCAATACTGCCCATAGACTCAACACTACCCATAGACTCAACACTGCCCATAGACTCAACACTGCCCTTAGACTCAACACTACCCATAGACTCAACACTGCCCATAGACTCAACACTGCCCATAGACTCAACACTGCCCATAGACTCAACACTACCCATAGACTCAACACTGCCCATAGACTCAACACTGCCCATAGACTCAACACTGCCCATAGACTCAACACTGCCCATAGACTCAACACTGCCCATAGACTCAACACTGCCCATAGACTCAACACTGCCCATAGACTCAACACTGCCCTTAGACTCAACACTGCCCATAGACTCAACACTGCCCATAGACTCAACACTGCCCTTAGACTCAACACTGCCCATAGACTCAATACTGCCCATAGACTCAACACTACCCATAGACTCAACACTGCCCATAGACTCAACACTGCCCTTAGACTCAACACTACCCATAGACTCAACACTGCCCATAGACTCAACACTGCCCATAGACTCAACACTGCCCATAGACTCAACACTACCCATAGACTCAACACTGCCCATAGACTCAACACTGCCCATAGACTCAACACTGCCCATAGACTCAACACTGCCCATAGACTCAACACTGCCCATAGACTCAACACTGCCCATAGACTCAACACTGCCCATAGACTCAACACTGCCCATAGACTCAACACTGCCCATAGACTCAACACTGCCCATAGACTCAACACTGCCCATAGACTCAACACTACCCATAGACTCAACACTGCCCATAGACTCAACACTGCCCATAGACTCAACACTGCCCATAGACTCAACACTGCCCATAGACTCAACACTGCCCATAGACTCAACACTGCCCATAGACTCAACACTGCCCATAGACTCAACACTGCCCTTAGACTCAACACTGCCCTTAGACTCAACACTGCCCATAGACACAACACTGCCCTTAGACTCAACACTGCCCATAGACTCAATACTGCCCATAGACTCAACACTACCCATAGACTCAACACTGCCCATAGACTCAACACTGCCCTTAGACTCAACACTACCCATAGACTCAACACTGCCCATAGACTCAACACTGCCCATAGACTCAACACTGCCCATAGACTCAACACTACCCATAGACTCAACACTGCCCATAGACTCAACACTGCTCATAGACTCAACACTGCCCATAGACTCAACACTGCCCATAGACTCAACACTGCCCATAGACTCAACACTGCCCATAGACTCAACACTACCCATAGACTCAACACTGCCCATAGACTCAACACTGCCCATAGACTCAACACTACCCACAGACTCAACACTGCCCATAGACTCAACACTGCCCATAGACTCAACACTGCCCATAGACTCAACACTGCCCATAGACTCAACACTGCCCATAGACTCAACACTGCCCATAGACTCAACACTGCCCATAGACTCAACACTGCCCATAGACTCAACACTGCCCATAGACTCAACACTACCCATAGACTCAACACTACCCATAGACTCAACACTACCCATAGACTCAACACTGCCCATAGACTCAACACTACCCATAGACTCAACACTGCCCATAGACTCAACACTACCCATAGACTCAACACTACCCATAGACTCAACACTACCCATAGACTCAACACTGCCCATAGACTCAACACTACCCATAGACTCAACACTACCCATAGACTCAACACTGCCCATAGACTCAACACTGCCCATAGACTCAACACTGCCCATAGACTCAACACTACCCATAGACTCAACACTGCCCATAGACTCAACACTACCCATAGACTCAACACTGCCCATAGACTCAACACTACCCATAGACTCAACACTGCCCATAGACTCAACACTGCCCATAGACTCAACACTGCCCATAGACTCAACACTACCCATAGACTCAACACTGCCCATAGACTCAACACTGCCCATAGACTCAACACTGCCCATAGACTCAAAACTGCCCATAGACTCAACACTACCCATAGACTCAACACTACCCATAGACTCAACACTACCCATAGACTCAACACTGCCCATAGACTCAACACTGCCCATAGACTCAACACTGCCCATAGACTCAACACTACCCATAGACTCAACACTGCCCATAGACTCAACACTACCCATAGACTCAACACTGCCCATAGACTCAACACTACCCATAGACTCAACACTACCCATAGACTCAACACTACCCATAGACTCAACACTACCCATAGACTCAACACTACCCATAGACTCAACACTGCCCATAGACTCAACACTACCCATAGACTCAACACTACCCATAGACTCAACACTACCCATAGACTCAACACTACCCATAGACTCAACACTGCCCATAGACTCAACACTACCCATAGACTCAACACTACCCATAGACTCAACACTACCCATAGACTCAACACTGCCCATAGACTCAACACTGCCCATAGACTCAACACTGCCCATAGACTCAACACTGCCCATAGACTCAACACTACCCATAGACTCAACACTGTCCATAGACTCAACACTGCCCATAGACTCAACACTGCCCATAGACTCAACACTGCCCATAGACTCAACACTGCCCATAGACTCAACACTACCCATAGACTCAACACTACCCATAGACTCAACACTGCCCATAGACTCAACACTGCCCATAGACTCAACACTGCCCATAGACTCAACACTGCCCATAGACTCAACACTACCCATAGACTCAACACTGCCCATAGACTCAACACTACCCATAGACTCAACACTGCCCATAGACTCAACACTGCCCATAGACTCAACACTGCCCATAGACTCAACACTGCCCATAGACTCAACACTACCCATAGACTCAACACTACCCATAGACTCAACACTGCCCATAGACTCAACACTACCCATAGACTCAACACTGCCCATAGACTCAACACTGCCCATAGACTCAACACTGCCCATAGACTCAACACTGCCCATAGACTCAACACTGCCCATAGACTCAACACTGCCCATAGACTCAACACTGCCCATAGACTCAACACTGCCCATAGACTCAACACTACCCATAGACTCAACACTGCCCATAGACTCAACACTACCCATAGACTCAACACTACCCATAGACTCAACACTGCCCATAGACTCAACACTGCCCATAGACTCAACACTGCCCATAGACTCAACACTGCCCATAGACTCAACACTACCCATAGACTCAACACTACCCATAGACTCAACACTGCCCATAGACTCAACACTACCCATAGACTCAACACTGCCCATAGACTCAACACTGCCCATAGACTCAACACTGCCCATAGACTCAACACTGCCCATAGACTCAACACTGCCCATAGACTCAACACTGCCCATAGACTCAACACTGCCCATAGACTCAACACTGCCCATAGACTCAACACTACCCATAGACTCAACACTGCCCATAGACTCAACACTACCCATAGACTCAACACTACCCATAGACTCAACACTGCCCATAGACTCAACACTGCCCATAGACTCAACACTGCCCATAGACTCAACACTGCCCATAGACTCAACACTACCCATAGACTCAACACTACCCATAGACTCAACACTGCCCATAGACTCAACACTGCCCATAGACTCAACACTGCCCATAGACTCAACACTGCCCATAGACTCAACACTGCCCATAGACTCAACACTGCCCATAGACTCAACACTGCCCATAGACTCAACAATGCGCGTGCGGCGTTGGAGTTTTTGTTGTTTCGTGGTTCCGGTGGGGGGGGGTGAGTGTCGAGTCGCGTGGGGGGGGGTCGACTTTCCCCCCCTTTCGTCGATGGTTGGAGGGGGAGGGGCTGAAAATTCTGTGTCGTGGACGAGCAGAGTGCAAGCGGTGATCGTCGCTGTGAAATTTGCATAACCCCGCCCCCTTCTCACCCCCACCCACCACCCCCCTTCTCACCCCCACCCACCACCCCCCTTCTCACCCCCACCACCCCCCTTCTCACCCCCACCCACCACCTCCCGTCTCACCCCCACCACCCCCCTTCTCACCCCCACCCACCACCCCCCTTCTCACCCCCACCCACCACCCCCCTTCTCACCCCCACCCACCACCCCCGTCTCACCCCCACCCACCACCCCCCTTCTCACCCCCACCCACCACCCCCCTTCTCACCCCCACCCACCACCCCCGCCAGACCAGCTGGTGACCCGGAGATTCAGGCAACCCCCGGCTCCGGCACCACGCCTCCCATAAGGGACCGGGGGGGCGGGGTCAAACGAGGGGGCAGCTCTTAACCCACGTGGTGGTGGGGGGGGTCAAACAAGGGGGCAGCTCCTAGTCACGTGGTGGGGGGGAGGGGCAAACGAGGGGGCAGCTACTAGTCACGTGGTGGGGGGGGGGGAAACAAGAGGGCAGCTCCTAACCCACGTGGTGGGTGTCTCCTAGTCACTGCTAGGCACGTAGTGAGTGTCTCCTAGTCACATTTAGACACGTGGTGGGTGTCTCCTAGTCACATCTAGACACGTGGTGGGTCTTCTCCTAGTCACTGCTAGGCACGTAGTGAGTGTCTCCTAGTCACTTCTAGACACGTGGTGGGTGTCTCCTAGTCACTGCTAGGCGTGCCGTGTGGCTGTGTGACCCCCCCTGAGTGTCCAGGGCGCTGTGACCGAGCCCACATTTCGCGCTCTTCCGGTTTTTCACGACGTGACACAATAATAAAGACAAAGAATCCACCCCCCCCCCCCCCAATAGCCTCAACAGACCTGTTGGGGCAAGTGCTGTGAGCGAGCAGCAGCACCCGATGAAGGAGGTGGCCCGGCCGCCTTTGTCTCCCCAGTGGCGATGTTTACTACACACCGCACCAGGTACTCATTTGAGGGCTGAGTCGACCTCGGGGAGGCCCAGGACCGGTTCAGATCATCGTTACCGGTAGAATTGGCCGTGAGCGGGAATCGAACTCGGGTCGCCGGGTTCGTAGTGCAGCGTAGCGCTAACCGCTGTGCCACCGCTCCCCACCAACTCAAACCAATACCACCAACAGCAGCCATTCACCACTAAGTGACGGTGACATCCACACGGCGCCTGTGCCAGGCTAGGTGCACTTTGAGGCTTCCACGTGAAGTGTCGAAGGCTCGCTGCTGACAGTAGGTCACGGGACAGACCCAGCAGGTGCCGTGGGTTGACTGAGATGACCGGCAGATGCACCACCCGTACCCCCCACTGTGCCAGGCTAGGTGCATGAGGAGGTCTCGGGACAGACCCAGCAGGTACCATGGGGTTGACTAAGATGACCGGTAGATGCACCACCTGTACCCCCTACTGTGCCAGGCTAGGTGCATGAGGAGGTCTCGGGACAGACCCAGCAGGTACCATGGGGTTGACTAAGATGACCGGTAGATGCACCACCTGTACCCCCTACTGTGCCAGGCTAGGTGCAGGAGGAGGTCTCGGGACAGACCCAGCAGGTACCATGGGGTTGACTAAGATGACCGGTAGATGCACCACCTGTACCCCCTACTGTGCCAGGCTAGGTGCAGGCAGAGATCACGGGACAGACCCAGCAGGTGCCGTGGGTTGACTGAAATGACCGGCAGATGCACCACCAGCTGTACACCCTACTGTGCCAGGCTAGGTGCAGGAGGTCTCGGGACAGACCCAGCAGTTACCATGGGTTGGCTGACTGAGATGACCGGCAGATGCACCACCAGCTGTAACCCCCTACTGTGTCATGCTGCATTTTATCCGCCCGGCGCTCCGATCGTGGTTGTGAGCGTCGCTCCTCTGCCCGCCCACCCACCAGCCACTGCTGTCGACCTCGTGACCCCAGCAGGGGCGGAGAGGGGGAGGGGCAGTTCCACATAGGAGGATGCAAAAAAAAACTAAAAAAAGCCTTCAGTTAAAAATATTTGCTTAAGGTGTGCGTAGCACCCGCCCACTCACTTATCCACCCACTCACCCATCTACCCACCCACTCAACCACCCACCCACCCACTCACCCACCCACTCACTCACCCACCCACCCACTCAAACACCCACCCACTCACCCACTGACTCACTCACCCACCCACTCACCAACCCGCCCAACCACTCACCCACCCACACACCCACTCACTCACCCACCCACTCGCTCACTCATCCACCCACTCACCACGCAGCTCACCTGGGATTTCCCACCCCCACCGTGGGCTCTTTGGAATTGTGGATAAAACGGGGGGGGGGGGGGTCATTGAGGTCACCGTTTTGCTCGGTGTTGAACCAACTGCTGCCAGGTACTCGCGGTTAGAGGTCGCAACCGGGTACCCGATACCCGTACCCTACCCGATACCCGGCTACCCGTACCCGGGCGGGTACGGGTACCCTTTTGCGACCCTGGTGCGGCCGCGTACGGCTACGGGTAGGCCGTGAGTCACTGGTGAGTCACCGTTTGTCACTCATTTCCCAACGTCTTGTCTCTTCTCACAATTCAAGTTCCTAGAATCAACCCACCCGCGCCTGCAACACGGCTTCATCCCAGAGGTCGCGATCAGGTACCCGATACCCGTACCCTACCCGATACCCGGCCGGGTACGGGTAGGGTACGGGTACGGCCGGGTACGGGTACCCGTTTTCGACCCTGGTGCGGCCGGGTACGGGTAAGGAATCAAAACCCGTTTGCGACCTCTGCCACACACACAGAGAGCGATTACGTAAAAAACAAACCCGTGACGTCGTTCAGCAGTGACACGTGGCCACTCCGCCAAGCGGTAACACCACGTGCCCATCACCAGAGGTGTGGACTCGAGTCATGTGACTTGGACTCGAGTCAGACTCGAGTCATGAATTTGATGACTTGCGACTCGACTTGGACTTGCATAACAATGACTTTGTCCCACCTATGAGATGTGGACTCGAGTCATGTGACTTGGACTCGAGTCAGACTCGAGTCATGAATTTGATGACTTGCGACTCGACTTGGACTTGCATAACAATGACTTTGTCCCACCTCTGCCCATCACGGCACTTGCCAAACAACCCCCCCGACATCTATATTCTTGGTTCTTTCGGTAAAGTCACCACGTAGAAGGGAAATAATAAAATAAATAAAAAATATAAAATAAAAAAAATATAAAACAATAAATATTCTCACGACGTTTCGACTGCAACACAAACAATCATCATCAGGTGAGAAATCCACAGCAAGAAAAATAAAATGTTGATGTGGATTTCACACCTGATGATGATTGTTTGTGTTGCAGTCGAAACGTCGTGAGAATTTTTATTTTCTTGGTTCTTTCGGTAAAGTCACGTAGAAGGGAAATAATAAAATAATAAAAATAAAACATAATAAAATATTTTATTATATTATTGTATTATATTCTATTATTTTATGTTGAATGTTTCTTTTATTATTTTATTATTTCCCTTCGACGCGACTTTACCGAAAGAACCGAGAAGATGAATCCCTGCAGTCACGAAAGCTTTAAATGAAAAATACTTTTTTTATTGTTTTATATTTTTATTATTTCCCTTCTACGTGAGTCACGAAAGCTTTACATCTAAATTTAACCCGCCCTTCTGCTCCGCGTGTCTCCCTGTCCAAGTCCGTCTCCATCGAACCTTGACCCCGACAGCCGTAGCAGCCATTCTGCCCCCCCCCCCCCCCCCGGG
Organism: Lampetra planeri; assembly: GCF_965212315.1. Taxonomy (NCBI): domain Eukaryota; kingdom Metazoa; phylum Chordata; class Hyperoartia; order Petromyzontiformes; family Petromyzontidae; genus Lampetra; species Lampetra planeri. The sequence goes on from NW_027613851.1 coordinate 278,340, forward strand.
GGGTCACGGCCACTCCACGTGTTGATGGCCGGGTGGGCGGTGAGGCAATTGGCGGGGAGCCCCGGCGTTGGTGACGTCACCGCAGCGTGCGTAACCGTGACGTCACAACCCCCACTCGCCCCCACCCACCCACCCGCTCCGCTGGGTCACCGTGCCCTTATAAAGGAACATCCGTTGCGCTGTGACGTCATGCGTTTCCAACAATGGGGGGTGGGGGGGGAATCCACACGATGCGGGTAGACGTCACGTCACGCCCATATAAGGAGTGTCGATCCGGCGTGACGTCACGGGCTGTGTAAGTCCACGTTAGGATCAAGCGTTTAAAGAATGTGTTCGATCACAATGTTGATTTGTCGTGCAGGAGGAATCCGATAAGCGTCGAAGCCAATTTTTTTTCTCCTCCCACAGACAGACGTCCAGTCGGGCCGGGTGAACAAGTTACAGCAACAAGGAGAGTAAAACAGAGAAAAATTAAGCAAGTCACTTACATTTTTTTGAATTTAATCTTGATTTGAAGCTTTCGGTAAAGTCACGTGGGTAGAAATAAAATAAAACAAATCACGACGTTTCGATCGCAACACAAGCAATCGTCATCAGGTGGAACAACCACAGCAAGCAAAAAAAATTTTGAATTTATTTCACAAAGACAAAGATTCCCCGTATAGGCTCAACAGACTGTTGGGGCAAGTGGTGTTAGCGAGCACCTATGAAGGCTGGAACGCTAAACGAGGGGGTGGGTGGCCAGCACCCGGGCTCGGCCGCCTTTGTCTCCCCAAGCGACGATGTTTAACACACCAGGTACTCATTCGAGGCTGAGTCGACCTAGAGGAAGCCCATGCCAGGTTCAGATAATCGCCACTGGTGTTGGTCGTGAGCGGGAGTCGAACCCGGGTCGCAACGCTACCGCTCCTCACACAGCCCAGATATTAGTTACATAAGGGTGGTTACATAAGTCGTGATTGCAAACAGCGAGTATCAGCACAGCACAACACTTTGCCAGGGCTGGACATGGGAGTCAATTACGAGTGTGGAACTCATGAATGACCCCCCCTCCACCCATTCCCCCCATTCGATGTGCACCGTACACTGGATCTGAGCGGGATGACGAGAAGGAACATCGCTCCGTGTGTGGGTACCTGTGCGTTCATGTGGGGCTTTGTGTGTGTCTGTCTGTGGGTCTCTGTGTGTGTCTGTGGGTCTTTGTGTGTGTCTGTGGGTCTTTGTGTGTGTGGGGGGGGGGGGGTCTTTTTGTGTGTCTGTGGGTCTTTGTGTGTGTCTGTGGGTCTGTCTGTGTGTCTGTGGGTCTCTGTGTGTGTCTGTGGGTCTGTCTGTGTGTCTGTGGGTCTGTCTGTGTGTCTGTGGGTCTTTCTGTGTGTGGGGGGGGGGGGGCTTTGGGTGTATGTAGGTCTTTGTGTGTGTCTGTGGGTCTTTGTGTGTCTTTCTGTGTGTCTGTGGGTCTTTGTGTGTGTGTCTGTGGGTCTTTGTGTGTGTGTGTGGGTATTTATGTGTGTCTGTGAGTCTTTCTGTGTGTGTGGGTCCAAGTGTGTGTGTGTGTCTGTGGGTCTTTGTGTGTGTGTGGGTATTTCTGTGTATCTGTGGGTCTTTCTGTGTGTGTGGGTCTTTCTGTGGGTCCATGTGTGTGTGTGGGTCTTTCCGTTTGTTTGTGGGTCTCTGTGTGTGTCTGTGGGTCTCTGTGCGTGTCTGTGGGTCTTGCTGTGTGTCTGTGGGTCTTTGTGTGTCTGTGGGTTTATGTGTGTTTGTGGTTCTGTGTGCCTCTGTGTATCTCTGTGTGTGTCTGTGGGTCTCTGTGTGTGTCTGTGTATCTCTGTGTGTGTCTGTGGGTCTCTGTGCGTGTCTGTGGGTCTTGCTGTGTGTCTGTGGGTCTTTGTGTGTCTGTGGGTTTCTGTGTGTTTGTGGTTTTGTGTGCCTCTGTGGGTCTCTGTGTGTGTCTGTGTATCTCTGTGTGTGTCTGTGGGTCTCTGTGCGCGTCTGTGGGTCTCTCTGCTCGTCTGTAGATCTCTCTCTCCTAGACTAGTGGGGGGGAGTGGAGTCAATCCGTGAGTCAAACACATTTTAAAAAGATGAATCCTCGATTTCTTCTGGAGTGCACTCACAGGGATTCAGAATTCCCACTCCCACCACGGCGTCCCCCCCTCCCAAATTCCACACCACCGCACTTCTTTACACGTTACAGGAACTGGTCGAAAACACATTTGTTTTGGTTTACTTGAAAATCACATAGAGCCTTCTCCAAGCATTTAACACCTCGGTTAGAAAGAGCATCCTGAGCTCCTGGAAGAATCACGGGGCGGGGGGGGCTCATACAGCCTCTGACCCAACTCCCCTATTCGCCCTAAGCAGCTTTAGAACCCACAAGTCCGAAACTGAGGAATGGGGGAGAAGGGGAGTTCACCCAGATCTGGGGCGGGTTGGGGTGGGGGCCCTTCGTGACTGCCACTCTAGAATCCCTGACTTTGCTTGACTGAACCTAAAATGAGACCGAGTCTCCCCCCCCCCACATCCCTCTGCCCCCCTTTCTTCCCCGAAGAAAAGGGGATCTGTAGCACTACGTGGTGGCACGTGTTGAAGCCACGTGGTGCTACACCCCCCCCACCACACACCCACCCCCCGTGGTTGTATCAATAAAATAATTTACAACAAGAAAAACACACACACACACAGCCGAAACAGTTTCATTTTTTACGAATACGTGACTTTACCGAACGCACCGCTCATCTGTGTCGATAGTTGAACACCCCCCCCCACCACACACCCCCACCAACCCCCGTGGTTGTATCAATAAAAATAATTTACAACAAGAAAAAACACACACACACACAGCCGAAACAGTTTCATTTTTTTACGAATACGTGACTTTACCGAACGCACCGCTCATCTGTGTCGAAAGTTGAACACCCCCCCCCCACCACACACCCCACCAACCCCCGTGGTTGTATCAATAAAAATAATTTACAACAAGAAAAAACACACACACACACAGCCGAAACAGTTTCATTTTTTTACGAATACGTGACTTTACCGAACGCACCGCTCATCTGTGTCGAAAGTTGAACACCCCCCCCCCACCACACACCCCACCAACCCCCGTGGTTGTATCAATACAAATAATTTACAAAAAAAACAGCCGAAACAGTTTCATTTTTTACGAATACGTGACTTTAACGAGAGAACCAAGAATATGAATACAAAATGCGTCATTCAACAAAGCGAACAAAATATTTGATTATGACCCACACACAGACTCGGGGTCATGGCCTCGATTACAAACCCCATGACAGTTCCACGAGAAGGAACTGTTGAGTTTGAGGAGTGGGAACGACGGAGAGGTGAAAGGGGCCGTCCATAAATGACGTCACACGATTTTTGACCCCCCCCCCCCAAAACCATATTTCCATTTTGAAAATAAAACATGCTTCAAATCGCTATAAACTGTTGTCATTGTAGTGCGTATTTAATGTGGAGCTGCACTCTGATGTTATAGGAGAAAACATTTATTATAAAGTATATTAAATTAAGTAGAACGTGGTGTCTATATTTATTTAAAGTTGCGCATTTTGATGTGACGTCACATTTCTCAAACCCCCCCCCCCCCTCGTCACACATCGTCACAAATGTCTGACCCCCCCCCCCCCCAGGTGCGTGACGTCATTTATGGACGGCCCCAAACGACGGAGGATTGAAACCTAGAGGAGGCCCCGGACCGGTTCAGATAATCGTCACCGGTGTTTGTGCATTGAGGAGCGGTGGTGGAGCGGTTAGCATAGCGCTAACCGCTCCACCACCGCTCCTCAACGCACAGACAACAACAACAACAACCGCCATTCGCCACTAAGTGGCGGTGACGTCACCACGACGCTTGTACCAGGCCAAGTGCACCTTGAGGCTGCCACGTGAAGTGTCGAACGCCCGCTGGCAGGAGGTCACGGGGCAGACCCAGCAGGTGCCACGGGTCGACTGACCGAGATGACCGAGATGACTGGCTGATGCACAAACACTCACATAGACACGTACATACTAGTTTATTATCGATTTATTTCACGAATGATCCCGTTTGGCCAGCTGCGCGGCAACGTGAGATCCGTGGTGGCGTGAGCACAGCAGCAGCAGCAACAACAACAACAACACAAACATCATCAGCATCATCAACAATCCAGGTCAACAACGTCGCCATGGTCTCGCTAAGCTCAGCTGATCGGGGGAACGGACGACCTCCGCCGGGCTAAATATAACCCGGGATGATTCTATTTCTGAACCGCAGGAGGATGATGATGCTGCTGCTGCTGATGCTGCTGCTGCTATATTTAGCCTGCTTAGGCACGGAATGTTAAGAGAGTTACGCGGGTTGTGTAAGAGTGGTGGAACTTGAACCCGAGATTCGTGACCGCTCCCTGGCGCATCCCATTCGTCGAGCCCATCCGCCAGGTGCCGGGTGAAGCTGGTCAGGTGCCTGTAGCATATTGTTGTTATAAAAAAATATATAGAAATATTAAAACACGTACATTTTTTACTTGCATAGTAAAGTAATTGTATTTTTTCATTTGCTATACAGCCAGATAATACGACAAATCGCTAACCGTAAACACCCAGTCGTTCATAAAAGTTGAAGGCGGTATAGTACTATAGTAATAGAGCAAGTGCAGAATAACTGAAGCGGAATTGATAGCTTGAAAGCATTTAGCGCGGGGCCCTTGAAAGTGCGGGGCACATAGCATAGCTACTACACGTATAGCTACTACACGTGTACTACACGTGTAGTAGCTACTACACGTGTAGTAGCTACTACATATGTAGCGACTACACGTGTAGTAGCTACTACACGTGTAGTAGTAGCTACTACACGTGTAGTAGTAGCTACTACACGTGTAGTCGCTACATATGTAGTAGTAGCATCAGTTTTTGTCTATCACATCAGGTTTTTGAGATATCAAATATTGCATTTTAAATAAAAACTGCGGAAGAAAAATATTAAATAAATGTGTATATCCACATAAAATTATATTATAAACACACTATCCTAAAAATACAGCACCATATGTTAACACTAAAGCAGTCACTGACTCGCAACAACTTGCAATCATAAGTGACAGAGTTAATTTTGGGTAAAATCAATGAAAATGGGGTATGCCGATAGCATAAAAATGAGATCAGATTTGGAATCAGCACCCTGAAATTAGTCTAAAACAGATGCAAAAGTCCAGAATTTTTTTTTTTGACCAGTGTAATCGACTCATAGAGATGCAAATAGACACATAGAGACTTATTGAAATAGACTCGTAGAGGCCTGAGAGTGAACCCACTGTGGTTTGTGCTCCTTCAACAGATGAGGAGGAAGAGCGACACGACACGAATTCTCTCTCTGCTGAAGCCCTCTCACAACGCCATTGGCACATCGAGCTTGTGAACCACATAGTCGGTGGGTCAGTGTTAGTCTGTGGGTCAGTGTTAGTCTATGGGTCAGTGTTAGTCTGTGGGTTAGTGTTAGTCTCTGTGGGTCAGTGATTGTCTGTGGATCAGTGTTAGTCTGTGGGTCAGTGTTAGTCTCTGTGGGTCAGTGTTAGTCTGTGGGTCAGTGTTAGCCTGTGGGTCAGTGTTAGTCTGTGGGTCAGTGTTAGTCTATGGGTCAGTGTTAGTCTCTGTGGGTCAGTGTTAGTCTGTGGGTCAGTGTTAGTCTGTGGGTCCAGTGACAATCTATGGGTCCAGTGATAGTCTATGGGTCAGTGTTAGTCTCTGTGGGTCCGTGTGTCGTTCAATGGGTGTTAGTCTATGGGTCAGTGATTGTCTGTGGGTCAGTGTTAGTCTATGGGTCAGTATTAGTCTCTGTGGGTCCGTGTGGCATTCAATGGGTGTTAGTCTATGGGTCAGTGATTGTCTGTGGGTCAGTGTTAGTCTGTGGGTTGTTGTAAAATATCAAGTTTGGAAGAAGGCTTAGGATACAACATGGTCCAGTGATTGTCTGTGGGTCCAGTGTTAGTGTATGGGTCCGGTGTTAGTCTATGGGTGTCCAGTGTTAGTCTATGGGTCCAGCGTTAGTGTATGGGTTCAGTGATAGTCTGTGGGTCCAGTGTTAGTCTATGGGTGTTAGTCTAGGGGTCAGTGTTAGTCTATGGGTCCAGTGATAGTCTATGGGTCCAGTGAAAGTCTGTGGGTCCAATGTTAGTCAATGAGTGTTTATTCTATGGGTCAGTGTTAGTGTTTGGATCCAGTGATAGTCTGTGGGTCCAGTGTTAGTCTATGGGTGTTAGTCTAGGGGTCAGTGTTAGTCTATGGGTCCAGTGATAGTCTGTGGGTCCAGTGAAAGTCTGTGGGTCCAGTGTTAGTCAATGGGTGTTTATTCTATGGGTCAGTGTTAGTATTTGGATCCAGTGATAGTCTGTGGGTCCAGTGTTAGTCTATGGGTGTTAGTCTAGGGGTCAGTGTTAGTCTATGGGTCCAGTGATAGTCTGTGGGCCCAGTGAAAGTCTGTGGGTCCAGTGTTAGTCAATGAGTGTTAGTCTATGGGTCAGTGTTAGTCTATGGGTCCAGTGACAATCTATGAGTCCAGTGATAGTCTATGGGTCCAGTGTTATCTATAGGGAACCCACTGTGGCCTGCGCTCCTTCGACAGAGGAGTAGGAGGAGGAAAAGCGACACGAACTCTCTTTCTCTCTGCTGAAGCCCTCTCGTCTTGGGCAGCAGCAAAAGGAGCCAAAACCTCGACATTGGGGCAAGCTGGCTGCTGATGAGGCTGGTGGTGGTGGTGGTTGTTGTTGTAATCACCCAGCAAAACGTCACAGCCCTGGACATTGTACATCGAGGGGTGGGGAACCTTTTTTCTGCCAAGGGCCATTTGGATATTTATGACATCATTCGCGGGCCATGCAAAATGATAATCAACTTAAAAATTATCCCGTCATATTTGGTCAAACATTTAATTAACTCGCCCCTAATGCGATGGGCTGGAACCGCTTCTCTCTGGCGAGGCGTGTGATGATGTTAGCTGGTGTTGATGATGTTGCTGCTGCTACTCGCAACTGCTTTTCCACTCGTGTATAGTAGTAGCCACAAACTCTACACTACCTCTAAGACCCATTTGGATATTTATAACATAATTCGCGAGGCCATACAAAATTATCAACTTAAAAATTATCCCGTCATATTTGGTCAAACATTTAATTAACTCGCCCCTAATGCGATGGGCTGGTACAAAAACTGACACCTTTATGCAAGGCATCATGTTTGCAATAACCACAACACAAGCAGTCAAAATGCAAACAAAAAGAAACAACTCCGATAATGATGTGCACTGTCCTTGAAGTTGATTGGTCCACACCCAAGACAGCTTTTCTTATAGCCTAGTCTCCATTGGTGTTGGACCAGATGACGCCAAAAGGCGTACAACTCAAAGACAGCGCACTATCAGAGTATTGAGAGCTCGGGGTAAGCATTTACACTATGAGACCTCCTTTACCAGTGGCAAAATATAGTAATAGGTTTTTACCCTTTCAACTGGTACAAAAACTGACACATTTATACAAGGCATCATGGTTGCAATAACCACAACACAAGCAGTCAAAATGCAAACAAAAAGAAACAACTCTGATGATGATAATGATATGCACTGTCCTTGAAGTTGATTGGTCCACATCCGAGACAGCTTTTCTTAGAGCCTAGTCTCCATTGGTGTTGGACCAGATGACTCCAAAAGGCGTACAACTCAAAGACAGCGCACTATCAGAGTATTGAGAGCTCGGGGTAAGCATTTACACTATGAGACATCTCCTTTACCAGTGGCAAAATATAGTAGTAGGTTTTTACCCTTTAAACTGGTACAAAAACTGACACCTTTATACAAGGGATCATGTTTTCAATTCACCAATTCACAGCAACACTTGTTCCACCTTAATTTTGGAGCTTTCGTGACTGCAGGAATTATTATTTGGTTCTTTCGGTAAAGTCACGTATAAAGATAAAATAATAAATTAAATAATAGCATACTACGACGTTTCGATTGCAACACAAGCAATCATCATCAGGTATAAAAGAAATAGCAACAAAAATCTAACCAGAAAACTATAGATGTCTGTCTGCTTATATGTCTGTCTATAGTTTTCTGGTTAGATTTTTGGTGCTATTTCTTTTCTACTCGTTCCACAAACAACCTCGAACACCCGTCCCACAGCTCCCTTTAACCCATCTCAAATACACATTCCCGTCTGGCACGCTTTGATCTGGGTGACTTTGTGTTTGCGTGGTGCCTGTGCGTCAGGGTGGCTCACAGATCCCCTACACAAGTACTGTATATTTTTATTATTTGGTTCTTTCGGTTAAGTCACGTCTAAAGATAAAATAATAAATTAAATTAAATAATAGAATACGACGTTTCGATTGCAACACAAGCAATCATCATCAGGTATAATGAAATAACGACATAAAATCTAACCAGAAAACTATAGACAGACATATTAGCAGACAGATATCACCAAGATACATAGAGAGAGCAAAGTTCTAAAATTAAGATTACAAGTACTGTAGATAATGCTGTAATTGTCCCGTCGTGTTTTACGTAACGGATTTGCTGTGTCGGGTGGGTTAGCGACACGTTTATTATCACGCAATCCTCGTGAGATGCATTGACTGCCTTGTTGCGCAACGCACGTGTGTACGCAAGAAGGTTGTATGTGCGTTGAACTTCTTTCGTACCGTACGTAGCCAACTGTGCTAATCAAAGATGCAGTCTATGGGTAGTGTTGAGTCTATGGGCAGTGTTGAGTCTATGGGCAGTGTTGAGTCTATGGGCAGTGTTGAGTCTATGGGCAGTGTTGAGTCTATGTGCAGTATTGAGTATATGGGCAGTGTTGAGTCTATGGGTAGTGTTGAGTCTATGGGTAGTGTTGAGTCTATGGGTAGTGTTGAGTCTATGGGTAGTGTTGAGTCTATGGGCAGTGTTGAGTCTATGGGTAGTGTTGAGTCTATGGGTAGTGTTGAGTCTATGGGTAGTGTTGAGTCTATGGGTAGTGTTGAGTCTATGGGTAGTGTTGAGTCTATGGGCAGTGTTGAGTCTATGGGTAGTGTTGAGTCTATGGGTAGTGTTGAGTCTATGGGCAGTGTTGAGTCTATGGGTAGTGTTAAGTCTATGGGCAGTGTTGAGTCTATGGGCAGAGTTGAGTCTATGGGCAGTGTTGAGTCTATGGGTAGTGTTGAGTCTATGGGTAGTGTTAAGTCTATGGGTAGTGTTGAGTCTATGGGCAGTGTTGAGTCTATGGGTAGTGTTAAGTCTATGGGCAGTGTTGAGTCTATGGGCAGTGTTGAGTCTATGGGCAGTGTTGAGTCTATGGGTAGTGTTGAGTCTATGGGTAGTGTTGAGTCTATGGGCAGTGTTGAGTCTATGGGTAGTGTTAAGTCTATGGGCAGTGTTGAGTCTATGGGTAGTGTTGAGTCTATGGGTAGTGTTAAGTCTATGGGCAGTGTTGAGTCTATGGGTAGTGTTGAGTCTATGGGTAGTGTTAAGTCTATGGGCAGTATTGAGTCTATGGGCAGTGTTGAGTCTATGGGTAGTGTTGAGTCTATGGGTAGTGTTGAGTCTATGGGCAGTGTTGAGTCTATGGGTAGTGTTGAGTCTATGGGCAGTGTTGAGTCTATGGGTAGTGTTGAGTCTATGGGCAGTGTTGAGTCTATGGGTAGTGTTGAGTCTATGGGTAGTGTTGAGTCTATGGGTAGTGTTGAGTCTATGGGTAGTGTTGAGTCTATGGGTAGTGTTGAGTCTATGGGCAGTGTTGAGTCTATGGGTAGTGTTGAGTCTATGGGCAGTGTTGAGTCTATGGGCAGTGTTGAGTCTATGGGTAGTGTTGAGTCTATGGGTAGTGTTGAGTCTATGTGCAGTGTTGAGTATATGGGCAGTGTTGAGTCTATGGGCAGTGTTGAGTCTATGTGCAGTGTTGAGTCTATGTGCAGTGTTGAGTCTATGTGCAGTGTTGAGTATATGGGCAGTGTTGAGTCTATGGGCAGTGTTGAGTCTATGTGCAGTGTTGAGTCTATGGGCAGTGTTGAGTCTATGGGCAGCATGTGTGTATGTTGAACTTCTTTCGCACCGTACGTAACCAACCGCGCTCATCGGAGGTGCAACAACAACAGCAGCAGCAACAACAGCAGCAACAACAACAACAGCAACAACAGCAACAACAACAGCAGCAGCAGCAACAACAGCTGCAACAGCAGCAACAACATCATCATCACAGAGAAACATCTCCAAGACAACAGCCGTCGTTACGTATCGCGCCTCGCACGGCCCGGGTTGCCATAGCGACCGGGGGCAGTGGGGGGGGTGGGCGGAGCCGCGCGCCTAGTGACGTCACGGGGCCGATGAGTCATGGGGCACGCGGGTGGGGGGGCAGGGCTCTGGCTGGGGCTTCCGTCACGGAAAGAGTCCCCCCCCACCCCACCGCCCCCACCCCACCGTCCCACACCGCACCCCCCCCACCCACCCCAGTGGACGGAAGGGGGCGGGCCAGTCCATAGACCACACCCCCTTTACCCCCCTCGCCGGCCCCTCCCACCCACCCAGTGAACAAAGGGGGTGTGGTCAGTCCATAGACCACACCCCCTTTTACCCCCCTCGCCGGCCCCTCCCACCCACCCCAGTTGACGGAAGTGGGCGGACCAGTCCATAGACCACACCCCCTTTACCCCCTTCGCCGGCCCCTTCCACCCACCCTGTGGACAAAGAGGGCGTGGTCAGTCCATAAACCACACCCCCTTTACCCCCCTCCCCGGCCCCTCCCACCCACCCCAGCCCCCCCCCCCCACCGTGGCCGTGACGCCAGCAGCTTTATAAAGCCTCGACCGGGGGCAGTCGTCCTTGTGATTCTTTGTGCCGCTCGAACGTCTCCGTTCTTTCTCGACGTCCTCCTCCTCCTCGTCGTCCACCGGTCGAGCGGAACGCAGCGTCCCGTGTCCCACCCGCAACTCCTCCGCGTGAGAGTCGCTCGATCCGCCGAGACGACGACAACAACAACAACAAGAACAACAACAAGAACAACAACAAGAACGCGTTGGGACTTTCCACGTGGGGATCGACATCCGCGTTGTGCAGTCGTCCCCCGCAAGCGTGAACCCGTCCACCAACAAGGCGGGGGGAGTGGGGGAGGGTGGGTTGTCCGTGTCCGTGTTCGTCCGTTCGTTTAAAAAAGTTTTCGCTTTTCAAAAGTTTCGTGCCGAGTGTGCCGAACTTTTCTCACCGAGACGACCACGTCGAGCGGACATTAACAAGACGTGAGCGAGTGGTGGACAAGAAGTGAAACTCCCAAGGACGACTCGGAGAGAGCGAGAGAGCGAGAGAGATGGAGTCTAAGCGCATGATCGCCGTGTCTCTCGCCAAGCTCCAAGGCTTCAGGACGCAGCGTGGCGGCATGCGGCTCCATCGAGGACTCCTCGTGTCCTACGTTCTGCGCAACGCGAAGCAAGCCTACCTGGGGGAGAAGTACCGACAGCTGTGCGAATACCAGCAGTATCAGCAGCAGCAGCAGCAAGAGGAGGACATGCGGCAGCTGAAGCAACAGCAGCAGCAGCAGTGGACATGCGGTGATCGATCTCCGATGACGTCCATCTGCTCTCATCCTGCGCTGCCCGCTGCCGAGACGACAGCTCTTGCCACCATCATCGTCACAGAGAAACCTGTAGAGGTCTCAACCAGCGACTTGGCCACTACCATCACTACCACCACCACGTTGGCAACTGAGCTGCCTGACCCGTCCGCCAGGCTGTGCCGAAAGAGGTCCTCGTCTGAAGAGGGCACCGATGATGATGAAGGCTCCCCTCCAAAACGACCCCGCATACAGCAGCAGCATCAGCAGCAGAACTTTCAGCAGCAGGAGCAGAAGCCGTCACCGCCACGCGAGGTCTCGACGAACAAAAAAGGACCCCACATAGTCCGCTACCACCCGCAGCCTCTAGGTCAACTCAGCCTGAACTGCATGGCAGTGGCGGCGTGTTGAGATGGTGGTGGTGGTGGTGCCGGGCAGCGTGCGAGCTGTGGGTGGAACGAACGTCGGGAGGTGGTGGAGGTGGTGGACGCTGCCTCGTTATCGACCCTGAACTGAACTCGAGTGTCCGGTCCCCAGAGACGAAGAGAGTCTTGGCGCTGTGAAGGTGGAGACCGTGGAGCGATTGCGACGAGCGAAAGTTCCCGGTTTATCCGGTGATTCGGTCGTTTTTGGGGGCGCTGCGGTGGCTAGGAGATGTTAACTACCTCGCCCGGTATGCAGGAGGTCGTGGGTTCGATCCCGACCCCGACGCCTGCTGCTGTATATTTGGAGTTTGCGTGTCTCTCTCTCATCATCATCATCACGGTGGCTAGGAGATGTTAACTACCTCGCCTGGTGTGCAGGAGGTCGTGGGTTCGATCCCGACCGAAACTGACGGCTGCTGCAGCTGCTGTATATTTGGAGTTTGCGGTATCTGCCTCGTCTCTCGTGGTCGCGTGGATTTTCCTCTCCGTCTCCTCCGGTTTTTCTCCCCCCCCCGCCCTTCTCTTCATGTCACGCGTTTTAAAGTATTCGCCTTGCTGCTATAAATGTCCACGTGGCGATGATGAGTCGCTTCGATGAGCCCATCGTTTGTGACGAGCCAGGCGACTTCTTGCAGGAGCGCTGGTGACAGACAAAGTTCAGTTTAAGTTAATGATTCTGTTAAAGTTTCAGGGAATTTTTTTGTTTGTTACAATCGTCGGAAAAACGCTCAGTGATCCCATGCCAAGTGTTCCATTCTCGCGCCACGGCTAACAGCAGTGGCGAGCGATGAACCAACGTGGTGTGAGAAAGTACGGTCAGCCCAGGACCGACGCCACGTGCTGGAGGCGGAGGCAGTCGCAATTTACCGGCGCGCTTTAAAACACGTGGAGAGCGGTGGCGCAGCGGTTAGCGCAGTGCGCCTACAAACACGGATACCCCGATCGTTCCGATTCACTGCTAGTGAGCGTGTGTGTACATACAACATGAGCACTGGGGAGACAAAGGCGGACGGGCGTAGTGCCTAGCCACACCGTGCCCGTGTCGGCTTTCACTTGGTCCCAACAGCCTTTGTGGAGCGCTCCTAGGTGGACTCAGCCTCAAATGAATACCCGGTGCGATTGTGTAAACATCGCCACTAGGGAGACAAAGGCGGCCGGGCGTGGTGCTGGCCACCCATCCCCACTTGTGTGCCACAGGGCCGGCCTTCATAGGGTTGCTACTCGCTCGCAGAACTTGCCCCAACAGTCTGTTAAGGCTACACGGGTAACCATTGTCTTTGTGTGCGTTTAAACTGCGATGTGATGACGAGGAAGAACGAAGAGTGAACGACACGACAACCGGGAGCCATTCTCAAGACGCATCACCACGTGAAAGATTCCTTCGTGTGTGTGTGTGGACCAGGCAGTCGGCGGCGTGTGAAGGAAATGAAGGAAGGAATGATGGATTGAGACTGAGAAGAGATTGTGCAAGACGTTGCTGGTCTTGGGAAATCGGGAGACTCAACGCCGAGCAGACAACGCGGTCCTTTGTTCGAGGAGCCGGGAATGGCCACACCGCCGCTCGATATGAAACAATTTCTCCCGATTATTTAAAATTATTTTTTTTTACATGTATATACACAAGAGATTGTTGTTACGAATGATCTAAAATGATGTCGTTGATCGCTGTGCGGTCTCGGAATTTTTTTTTGTAATAATTGTGTTTTTTTAAAACGCACTACTGTCGCAGTGAGTGAGTGAGTGTGGTGAGTGAGTGGGTCACGTAGGTAAAAAATTAAAAATAATAGAAATAAAAGATTAAATAAAGTGATTTATTATTTTATTTCTATTATTATTATAGAAATAAAATAATAAATCAAGTGATTTATTATTTTATTTCTATTTTTTTATTTAAATGTTTAACCTACGTGACTTTCACGAAAGCTTCAAATCTAGAATGAGTGAGTGGGGTGAGTGAGTGAGCGAGTGTGAGTCACTCGTGAAGTGTCCGAGCGAGCGATTACGTGAGCGCACGCCGACAGATTCCAGGGTCAATTGTAAATCGACGTCGGCTTCATACAAAAAGTACCACCACTGCTTTGCAATCATCGGGATATCAATCGCCGCATGGCGTCAATACATTTGTGAAGCAGAGCTGTACGTCGCCGAACCGATGGGCCACCCTAGGCTTGATCACACGATAGTATAACAATTATCATCATCAGCAGCAGCGGCAGCTATGAACTTATCCACAGCTAGATGATTAAGGCCGCCACAGGAACTGATTTACTGAACATCTGTGGGGGGGAGGGATGGAGGGGGGGGAGAAAGCGCTTCATAGCTCATCGGATTCTTCCAGTTTAAATATTCTGATTCGCAATCATTTCATCATTCCACAACCTGTACTGTGGATGTTGTGGATGTTGGACAAAGGTGACGTGCGCTCTGCGATCTTAAATCGGCAACGGAATTGCTGTTTGCTAATTGACCCCGGGGGTCTCATCCGGCTGGTTACGGATGTTGAAATGCGAGTGGAGTGGGATCGCGTTGCGCTGTGATGGGTGGGATGGATGGTGGCGACTGTTTTTGCCCGGCTAAGTTATTTTTTTTGTTTTCACCGTGGTGCTATTGGCCGGGGTCCATGTTGTGGCCCTCGTCAATTAATTCGCGTATTTTTTGTTAATTATTATAACTACTACAAACCCCTTCTTGCTTGGGGGGTGGTGTGGGAGTAGGGAACTTGATAAATAAACCAGCGCAATGGTAAATGAACGCCTCGCTTCGTGTCGATATTTCCTTGTCAATGATCGCACCCATTGCTACACGTAACAAAGACAAAGGTCCCCCGTATAGCCTCGACGGGACTTTTGGGTCAAGTGCTGTTAGCGAGTAGCAGCGATGAACGCCGGCACGGCACACGTGGGTGGGTGAGTGGTCCGCACCCTCGTTGCGATGTTTACACATCCCATCGGGTAACTCATTTGAGGCCGAGTCGACGAAAGGGAGGACCCCAGGACCGGTTCGGAGATAATCGTCACTGATGTTGGCAGTGAGCGGTGGGAATGGAACTCGGGTGGCCGGTTTCGTAGCGCGCCAGCGGTAACCGGCACATTCGAAACGTTAAACGATCCGCGGTGCGCTTATAAGTGCAGTACAACTTTGTAGGCGTACCCTGGTGCTGTTCTCTACATCGCTTCGCTGCGGACTATCTGACCACGACGATGATTCTGCGTTTGGCAGTGGGTGCAAAGTCACAGACGGCCACGCAACGCGTTCCCCGTGTGTGCGTGGGGTGGTGTGGCCGGAAAAGCAGGGGTGAAGAACGTCCGGCCCCGCGGGCTCGTATAAGGCGAAATCATTTGGTGTGGCCCTGCCAAGGCAACCGCAGGCGGGACTCGAATTCAATAAATCTCGGAGCAAACTTGGAAAAGCAGTTGCGAGTAGCAGCAGCAACATCATCAACACCAGCTAACATCACACACGCCTCGCCAGAGAGAGAGAAGCAGTTCCAGCCCATCGCATTAGGGGCGAGTTGATTATTAAATGTTTGACCAAATATGACGGGATAATTTTTAAGTTGATAATTTAGTATGGCCCGCGAAGGATGTTGTAAATATCGAAATGGGCCTTGGCAGATAAAAGGTTCCCTACCCCCTGCCGTCAAAGGATGAATGTCGAATGGGGGGGGACCCCCTTTCTTCACGGCACGTAAATCAAACGGGTTGACGCCGCGTGATGTACGTCGCTATGAATAAGGGCCATCGCCCGAAACGTCGAGGCATCGCAGCTGAAAATCTCCTGGATATCTGTGAGAAATACCAAACAAAAAAACAGTTTCGCCTAAATAAATATTCTAAATGATTGTGATTTAAAAAATGAATATATAATCTTAGGGTTTTTTCGGTAAAGTCACGTAGGTTAAAATTAATAAAAAATTAATAAAAGCAGGCTTAGTCACAAACCGTACCTCTCCATAACAAAGGCTCAGCCTCTTAAGCCTCACCTTACATTAATTAAAAGTGTGCCGTACTTGGCCCTTCCCCCTCTACAACCATTATATATACGGAGTGGTAGCTCTTGCAATCTCTCATTTACTTGATACAGCTGTCGTGGCTGTGACGGTTCCACCTGAAGACGGAAGCTTGTGTTGCCTCCGAAACGTCGTGATTTTTATTTTATTAATTTAAATGTTTTACCTACGTGACTTTACCGAAAAAACCTAAGAATATGAATGCTTGCAGTCACGAAAGCTTCAAATCTAGAATGAATATATAACATTCTGTTGAGGCCACAGGATGGTTGGTGTGAGAGATTGCTACACCTTTTGGGGGGTGGGAGATGTGTGGGGGGGCTTCATCCAGCAATGGATAGACCACAGCTGGTGCCGACTGCCCAAGTGACTCAATTCCCCCGATTCTGAGAAACGGAAGCGGTGACGTCACCGGCGCCGGATATCCCCAGCGGCGGTGACGTCACCGACCGGAATCCCCCCCGCCCACGCTCATCGCTGGCGGTGCCCTTATAAGGCGCTTCCGGTCGGGGGGTGGGGTTGTTGGTGAGGGAGGGTAGGCGGGGTTGGTGAAAAGGGGGTGGGGGTGAAGGGGGGGTGGGGGGTTGATGAAGAGGGGGTGGGGGTGGTGAAGGGGGGGTGGGGTGGTCGGTTAAGAGGGGGTGAAAAGGGGGTGGGGGGTGTTGATGAAGAGTGGGTGGGGGGGTGAAGGGGGGGTGGGGTTGGTAAAGGGGGGGTGGGGGAGGGTGAAGGGGGGTGGGGGGGGGTTGGTGAAGAGGGGGTGGGGGGTGAAAAGGGGGTGGGGGGTGTTGATGAAAAGTGGGTGGGGGGGTGAAGGGGGGTGGGGTTGGTGAAGGGGGGGATGAAGGGGGGTGGGGGGGTGAAGAGAGGGTGGGGGGGGGTGAAGAGAGGGTGGGGGGGGTGAAGAGAGGGTGGGGGGGGGGTGAAGGGGGGGTGGGGGTGTTGGTGAAGAGGGGGTGGGGGGGTGTGAAGAGAGGGTGGGGGGAGGGTGAAGGGGGGGGGTGAGGGGGGTGGGGGGGTGTTGGTTAAGAGGGGGTGGGGGAGGTGAAAACGGGGTGGGGGGTGTTGATGAAGAGTGGGTGGGGGGGTGAAGGGGGGGTGGGGTTGGTGAAGGGGGGGGAGGGAGAAGGGGGGTGGGGGGGGTTGGTGAAGAGGGGGTGGGGGGGGGGTGAAGGGGGTAGGGGGTGTTGGTGAAGGAGGGGTGGGGGGGGTGAAGAGGAGGTGGGGGGGGGGTGGGGGGGTTGGTGAAGGAGGGGTGGGGGGGTGAAGAGGGGGGGGTGGGTGAAGGGGGG
The DNA here is from genome assembly GCF_965212315.1 of Lampetra planeri. Taxonomy (NCBI): domain Eukaryota; kingdom Metazoa; phylum Chordata; class Hyperoartia; order Petromyzontiformes; family Petromyzontidae; genus Lampetra; species Lampetra planeri. The sequence continues at coordinate 295,645 of NW_027613851.1, forward strand.
AAGAGGGGTGTTGGTGAAGAGGGGGTGGGGGGGGTTAAGGGGGGGTGGGGGGTGAAGAGTGGGTGGGGGGGTGAAGGGGGGGTGGGGGGTGGGGTTGGTGAAGGGGGGGTGGGAGGAGGGTGGAAGGGGAGGGTGAAGGGGGGGGGTGAGGGGGGTGGGGGGTGAAGAGTGGGTGGGGGGGCGAAGGGGGGGTGGGGTTGGTGAAGGGGGTGGTGGGGGGAGGGTGGAGGGTGAAGGGGGGGGTGAGGGGGGTGGGGGGTGAAGAGTGGGTGGGGGGGTGAAGGGGGGGTGGGGTTGGTGAAGGGGGGGGAGGGAGAAGGGGGGTGGGGGGGGTTGGTGAAGAGGGGGTGGGGGGGGGTGAAGGGGGGTAGGGGGTGTTGGTGAAGGAGGGGTGGGGGGGGTGAAGAGGAGGTGGGGGGGGGGTGGGGGGGTTGGTGAAGGAGGGGTGGGGGGGTGAAGAGGGGGGGGGTGGGTGAAGGGGGGAAGAGGGGTGTTGGTGAAGAGGGGGTGGGGGGGGTTAAGGGGGGGTGGGGGGTGAAGAGTGGGTGGGGGGGGTGAAGGGGGGGTGGGGGGTGGGGTTGGTGAAGGGGGGGTGGGAGGAGGGTGGAAGGGGAGGGTGAAGGGGGGGGGTGAGGGGGGTGGGGGGTGAAGAGTGGGTGGGGGGGCGAAGGGGGGGTGGGGTTGGTGAAGGGGGGTGGTGGGGGGAGGGTGGAGGGTGAAGGGGGGGGTGAGGGGGGTGGGGGGTGAAGAGTGGGTGGGGGGGCGAAGGGGGGGTGGGGTTGGTGAAGGGGGGGGTGGGGGGAGGGTGGAAGGGGAGGGTGAAGGGGGGGGGGTGAGGGGGGGTGGGGGGTGAAGAGTGGGTGGGGGGGCGAAGGGGGGGTGGGGTTGGTGAAGGGGGTGGTGGGGGGAGGGTGGAGGGTGAAGGGGGGGGTGAGGGGGGTGGGGGGTGAAGAGTGGGTGGGGGGGCGAAGGGGGGGTGGGGTTGGTGAAGGGGGGGGTGGGGGGAGGGTGGAAGGGGAGGGTGAAGGGGGGGGGTGAGGGGGGTGGGGGGTGAAGAGTGGGTGGGGGGGCGAAGGGGGGGTGGGGTTGGTGAAGGGGGTGGTGGGGGGAGGGTGGAGGGTGAAGGGGGGGGGTGAGGGGGGTGGGGGGTGAAGAGTGGGTGGGGGGGCGAAGGGGGGGTGGGGTTGGTGAAGGGGGGGGTGGGGGGGAGGGTGGAAGGGGAGGGTGAAGGGGGGGGGTGAGGGGGGTGGGGGGTGAAGAGTGGGTGGGGGCTTGGGGGGGGAAACTGCATCGTGATCTGTCTCAGACGAGTTGCACGCTCACAGCAGCAAACCTCGTGGTGTTTTTCTGCGTGGTTGCTCTTTTAGTTTTTCCGGGTCCTTCGGGATTTCCCCCCCCTCCCCCACACGTTTAGAATCGATGTTGCGTCTATATTATTGAGGTTATATTTCCTGCTATAAATTTCCCCACGATAAGCCGCTTCGTTGAACTATAATTTGTGGTCAGGTCGCTTCTCAAGAATGTTAACGCTAATAGCTCAGTGGGATTTACCTGGTGAGAAAAAATAGCTGTGTTTACTTTGTATGTTTGTGTTAAGTGATTTGTTTGACTTTTCCGATACTTTGCTTCGTAGCTGATCGAATTCCTCCTCCAGTATCAGTAACTATTTTTATTCTGATTCTGCACTCCTATCGTGTTTTTGTATTATCGGTTGTTGTTGTTGTAAAGGTTTGTCACGTAAACGAAACGGGGCAATTAGTTACTAGTTGAGCACTAACCGATGTGTTGCAGAGTACATCCACTACAACATTTACAATTATAGTGTATAGTGTAGTGTATAGTGTGGTGTGTTGTGTAGTGTATAGTGTAGTGTATAGTGTAGTGTATAGTGTGGTGTGTTGTGTAGTGTATAGTGTGGTGTATAGTGTGGTGTGTTGTGTAGTGTATAGTGTAGTGTATAGTGTGGTGTATAGTGTGGTGTGTAGTGTATATAGTGTAGTGTATAGTGTAGTGTGTAGTGTAGTGTATAGTGTGGTGTGTAGTGTATAGTGTAGTGTTTAGTAGTGTATAGTGTAGTGTATAGTGAAGTGTATAGTAGTGTGTAGTGTAGTGTATAGTGTGGTGTGTAGTGTATAGTGTAGTGTATAGTGTAGTGTATAGTGTGGTGTGTAGTGTATAGTGTAGTGTTTAGTAGTGTATAGTGTAGTGTATAGTGAAGTGTATAGTAGTGTGTAGTGTAGTGTATAGTGTGGTGTGTAGTGTATAGTGTAGTGTAAAGTAGTGTATACTGTAGTGTATAGTAGTGTATAGTGTAGTGTAAAGTAGTGTAGAGTGTAGTGTATAGTAGTGTATAGTATAGTGTAAAGTAGTGTATAGTGTGGTATATTAGTTCAGCGCTAACTGATGTATTGCAGAGTACATTCACTACAACATTTACAATTATAGTGTATAGTAGTGTATAGTGTAGTGTAAAGTATTGTATAGTGTAGTGTAAAGTAGTGCATAGTGTAGTGTATAGTAGTGTATAGTGTGGTATATAATTTCAGCACGAACCGGTGTGTCTGTTGGAGAGTAAACCCACTACAACATTTACAATTATAGTGTAGTGTATAGTGTAGTATACTCTTTCAGTACTAACCGGTTGTGTGTTGGAGAGTACATCCACGACAACATTTACAATTCGAGTGTATAGTAGTGTATAGTGTAGTGTAAAGTAGTGTATAGTCTAGTATACTAGTTCAGCACTAACCGATTGTGTGTTGGAGAGTAAACCCACTACAACATTTAAATTATAGTGTAGTGTATAATGTCGTATACTAGTTCAGCACTAACCGGTTGTGTGTTGGAGAGTACTGTACATCCATTCAAAGTACTTTTGCAATAAGGATAATCTGGCACTGGTTGCTGCTGTGCGATTTCACAAATTGATTAATGTACAATTTCATATTTTAAAAAAAATCGCATTTGGATGTTTCGTTAAATACCGGTTACATTGTGTGCAAGTTTCTATTGCTTTTTTTAAGCTAAGCGAGGAAACCGGGTTACCGGGAGCAAACTCCTCCTGAACAGGGGTGTGGCTGGCGTGGGAAACTCCACGCACAAAGGGGTGACCGAGGTCTGGAATCGAACTCAGGAACGCCGCCTTGCTGGCGGGGCACGAGTGCCCTCCCCCCACCCCCACTAACAATCGCCAATTAAGCGGCGGTGACGTCGCCACGGCGCTTGTGCCAGGCTAGGTGCACGTCGAGGCCACGTGGTGTCGAACGCTCGCTGGCACGAGGTCACGGGACAGACCCAGCAGGTGCCGTGGGGTTGACCGACTGAGATGACCCGGCCGATGCACCACCAGCTGTGTCCCCTACTGTGCCAGGCTAGGTGCAGGAGGAGGTCACGGGACAGACCCAGCAGGTGCCGTGGGGTTGACTGACTGAGATGACCCGGCCGATGCACCACCAGCTGTGTCTCCTACTGTGCCAGGCTAGGTGCAGGAGGAGGTCACGGGACAGACCCAGCAGGTGCCATGGGGTTGACCGACTGAGATGACCCGGCCGATGCACCACCAGCTGTGTCCCCTACTGTGCCAGGCTAGGTGCAGGAGGAGGTCACGGGACAGACCCAGCAGGTGCCGTGGGGTTGACCGACTGAGATGACCCGGCCGATGCACCACCAGCTGTGTCTCCTACTGTGCCAGGCTAGGTGCAGGAGGAGGTCACGGGACAGACCCAGCAGGTGCCATGGGGTTGACCGACTGAGATGACCCGGCCGATGCACCACCAGCTGTGTCCCCTACTGTGCCAGGCTAGGTGCAGGAGGAGGTCACGGGACAGATCCAGCAGGTGCCGTGGGGTTGACCGACTGAGATGACCCGGCCGATGCACCACCATCGGGGCCGGGTCAAGGCGTGGGGGCTTAATCTCGGATTAAGCCAAGTGGGACCTAAATAAAAAAACGCGTAAATATAGCACACTTTTAACTTTAACATTAAAGTAATTGTATTTCTTCATTTGCTATACAGCCAGATAATAGGACCAATCGGTAACCTTAAACACCCGGTCGTTGAAAGTTGAATGCGGTATAGTACTATAGTAATAGAGCAAGTGCAGAATCGCTGAACCGGAATTGATGGCTTGAAAGCATTTAGCGTGGGGCCCTTGAAAGTGCGGAGCCCGTAGCTACATGTGTAGTAGCTACTTGTGCAATAAGGATAATCTGGCACTGGTTGTTGCTGCTGTGCGATTTCACAAATTGAGTAATGTATAGTTTTATATATTAAAAAAAAATCGCATTTGGAGATTAAGTGCAAAGTTATTTTATTTGTTAGCCCTGTAAAATAAATTCTATTTCTCTTCAATTTTGTTTGCATTTTGAAAATATTCCGATGGGGGGGGGGGGGCGGCGGGGGGCTCGCAGTACCTGCAAGCCCAGGGGCCTACAATCTTTATCCGGCCCTGACCACCACCTGTGCCCCCCCCCCCCCCCTTGCCGTGCCAACTCGCTGTTTTTTTTTTTAGCCGCCCGGCGCTCCGCTTGTTGAGCGTCGCTCTTCTGCGCTACCACCAACCCACCCTGCCAGAACCATCATCGCCGTCGTTTCTGGCTGATGATGATGACTGGTTACCATTGTTCGTGCTTGCCGGCTGCGCTGGAACCAGCCGGCATGACTGCCCGGGTAAGTTTGCAACACGAGGACTCTAACTTATCCTGTGGCTCTGTTTGTTGTGAGCGCTGGGCTATGATTGCTTCGGGGGCCCAAGACGCCACCCACCCAAAACCCCACGCTGTGTAGAGGGCAGGCTGCTGCTATCGCGACTCTGAGTCTCACACGATGGTGAACGCTGATTTGTTTTTGTTGGTGGTGAATTTCTACCACCCAAACTCTAATTGTAAGCTACAATTGGTCGTCGATTATAAACTGGTCAACAACAAAAAAATTCTGGCCTGGAATTTTGCAGCTGTTTTAGACTAATTTCAGGGTGCTGATTCCAAATCTGATCTCAGATTTGCTCTATCACATCTCATTTTTATGCTATCGGCATACCACATTTTCATTGATTTTACCCGAAATTAACTCTGTCACTTGTGATTGCAAGTTGTTGCGAGTCAGTGACTGCTTTAGTATTAAAATATGGTGCTGTATTTTTAGGATAGTGTGTTTATAATATAATTTTAGGTAGATGTCCACATTTATTTAATATTTTTCTTCTGCAGTTTACCCTACCCGTACCCGGCCGGGTACGGGTAGGGTACGGGTATCGGGTACCCGATTGCGACCTCTGGGATGAAGCCGTGTTGCAGGCGCGGGGGGGTTGATTCTAGGAACTTGAATTGTGAGAAGAGACAAGACGTTGGGAAATGAGTGACAAACGGTGACTCACCAGTGACTCACGGCCTACCCGTACCCGGCCGCACCAGGGTCGCAAACAGGTACCCATACCCGTACCTGGCCGGGTACGGGTAGCCGGGTATCGGGTAGGGTACGGGTATCGGGTACCCGGTTGCGACCTCTGCTCTAGGTCCAACCGTGCGAGATGAATCTCAATATTGGAGGGTGGGTGGGTGGGCATCTGGCTGATTACCACACCATCTATACTGATGATGATATTACTATGCCACTGGCAGTATTTTAAAATATCTCCGTCTGATTTCAGAGCTGATTGTAAGAATGTCATTGATCATTGTAATTGGTTTTATTGTTTCATTGTACTATTTCGTATTGGATTTTTCAGTTGTGCGTAGTTTTCTTTTTGAAGATCTTCTTTTGTTCATGTTTTTGGTTGTTGCGGTTGCATCAGAGTCAAAAGCAGCATGGCTCACAGGGCTATACCTCCATAAATGAAACTGAAAACTCATGTGTGGTGGTTTTCTTTTTGACTCCTTGCCAGGTCTCCCTTGCAAAAATATAGTTACATACTCTTAGTTTTTTCGGTAAAGTTCACGTAGGTAAAAAAATGAAATAAAAATTAATAAAAATAATTAATTTACATTTTTACCTACGTGACTTTCATTTATTTTATTTTTTCAACAAAATTTTTCATTTATTTTATTTATTTTTCAACTAAAGGTTTTCATTTATTTTATTTATTTTTCAACTAAATGTTTTCATTTATTTTATTTAAATTTTTTACCCACGTGACTTTACCGAAAAAAAAGAGTATGAATCCTTGCAGTCACGAAAGCTTCAAATCTAGAAGAAGAAAAAAAATCGTTTTTAGCGTCCCAAGAGTTGTTTTTTCACCTGAAATAAAAGTGTACTAATATTTGATGCCCTCGTGTGTGTGTTTTATTGACTGTACTCTCCCCCTCCACCACCTTAAGCTATTCAAGGCTGTTGCATTACATCAACCCGCCCATGCCGACCACCGCCCAGCCACCCACCCACCACCTCGCCCTGTCTCGGCGCAGTTGCCGGGAATTGTTTCTGTGGCTTCCGCTCGACCTCTGCCCCCCTAATTCGTACACGCCAGTGCCGGATTATCCGAGTAGCACAAGTAGCTACACGTGTAGTAGTGGCTGCACGTGTAGTACACGAGTAGTCGTAGTAGCTACACGAGTAGTCGTAGTAGCTACACGTGGAGTAGTAGTAGCTACACGTGTAGTTGTAGTAGTAGCTACACGTGTAGTAGTAGCTACACGTGTAGTAGTAGTAGTAGCTACACGTGTAGTAGTAGTAGCTACACGTGTAGTTGTAGTAGTAGCTACATGTGTAGTAGTAGTAGTAGCTACACGTGTAGTAGTAGTAGTAGCTACACGTGTAGTAGTAGTAGCTACACGTGTAGTTGTAGTAGTAGCTACATGTGTAGTAGTAGTAGTAGCTACACGTGTAGTAGTAGTAGTAGCTACACGTGTAGTAGTAGTAGCTACACGTGTAGTAGTAGTAGTAGCTACACGTGTAGTAGTAGTAGTAGCTACATGTGTAGTAGTAGTAGTAGCTACACGTGTAGTAGTAGTAGTAGCTACATGTGTAGTAGTAGTAGTAGCTACATGTGTAGTAGTAGTAGTAGCTACACGTGTAGTAGTAGTAGTAGCTACACGTGTAGTAGTAGTAGTAGCTACACGTGTAGTAGTAGTAGTAGTAGCTACACGTGTAGTTGTAGTAGTAGCTACACGTGTAGTAGTAGTAGTAGCTACACGTGTAGTAGTAGTAGTAGCTACACGTGTAGTTGTAGTAGTAGCTACATGTGTAGTAGTAGTAGTAGCTACACGTGTAGTTGTAGTAGTAGCTACACGTGTAGTAGTAGTAGTAGCTACACGTGTAGTAGTAGTAGTAGCTACACGTGTAGTAGTAGTAGTAGCTACACGTGTAGTTGTAGTAGTAGCTACACGTGTAGTAGTAGTAGTAGCTACACGTGTAGTTGTAGTAGTGGCTACACGTGTAGTAGTAGTAGTGGCTACACGTGTAGTAGTAGTAGTAGCTACACGTGTAGTAGTAGTAGCTACACGTGTAGTAGTAGTAGCTACACGTGTAGTAGTAGCTACACGTGTAGTAGTAGTAGCTACACGTGTAGTAGTAGCTACACGTGTAGTAGTAGTAGTAGCTACACGTGTAGTAGTAGCTACACGTATAGTAGTAGTAGTAGCTACACGTGTAGTTGTAGTAGTAGTTACACGTGTAGTAGTAGTAGTAGCTACACGTGTAGTTGTAGTAGTGGCTACACGTGTAGTAGTAGTAGTAGCTACACGTGTAGTAGTAGCTACACGTATAGTAGTAGTAGTAGCTACACGTGTAGTAGTAGTAGTAGCTACACGTGTAGTAGTAGTAGTAGCTACACGTGTAGTTGTAGTAGTAGCTACACGTGTAGTAGTAGTAGTGGCTACACGTGTAGTAGTAGTAGTGGCTACACGTGTAGTAGTAGTAGTAGCTACACGTGTAGTTGTAGTAGTAGCTACACGTGTAGTAGTAGTAGCTACACGTGTAGTAGTAGTAGTAGCTACACGTGTAGTTGTAGTAGTAGCTACACGTGTAGTAGTAGCTACACGTGTAGTAGTAGTAGTAGCTACACGTGTAGTAGTTGTAGTAGCTACACGTGTAGTAGTAGTAGTAGCTACACGTGTAGTAGTAGTAGTCGCTACACGTGTAGTAGTAGTAGTGGCTACACGTGTAGTAGTAGTAGTAGCTACACGTGTAGTAGTAGTAGTAGCTACACGTGTAGTAGTAGTAGTAGCTACACGTGTAGTAGTAGTCGCTACACGTGTAGTAGTAGTAGTGGCTACACGTGTAGTTGTAGTAGTAGCTACACGTGGAGTAGCTGCTACACGTGTAGTGGCTACACGTGTAGTAGCTACGTGCCCCGCACTGTCAAGGGCCCCGTGCTAAAAGCTTTCAAGCTGTCAATTCTGGTTCAGTGATTCTACACTTGCTCTATTACTATAGTACTATACCGCCTTCAACTTTTACGAACGACTGGGTGTTTAAGGTTGGCGACTTGTTGTATTATCTGGCTGTATAGCAAATGAGAAATGTTACTTAACGCAAGAACATTTTTTTTATACTTACGATTTATTTAATTCTAGATTTGAAGCTTTCGTGACGGCAAGGATTCATATTCTTAGGTTTTTTCGGTAAAGTCACGTAGGTAAAAATTTAAAATTCATAAAAGTTAAATAAAATAAACATATTTTACTTTTATTAATTTTAATTTTTTACCTACGTTACTTTATTTTATTTAACTTTTATTAATTTTAATTTAATTTTTTTACCTACGTGACTTTACCGAAAAAACCCAAGAATACGATGTATTTATTTAGGGCCCCTTTATAACATATGATACTTAATCCGGCACTGATCGTCAGCTTGGTGAAGTATGGTCTAAACGACAAACCACCACCTACCTACACGTGTTTGTTTTTTGGAAAGGGAGGCCTTTATTCAAGCGGTAGATTGAGAAGGGACTACAAAAAATATTCGGCTGAAATAACTTTCATTCGCTCGGTTTTACGAGCGTAGGTTTGTAGATTTTGTAAGTTCATCTGGTGAGGGTGGGAGCGGTGGTGCATCGGTCAGCACGCGGCGCTACGAACACGTGGGAACCCGGGTTTGATTCCCGCTCACTAAACGGAAAGTTACCATTATCCGAACCGGTCCTAAGGTCGACACACCGTGCTGTAGATTTCCACGCGATAAGCCCCTCATCTGTTGTGGCCGAAACGTCGTGAGAATTTTATTATGTTTTATTTTTCTTATTTTATTATTTCCCTTCTACGTGACGTTACCGAAAGAACCAAGAAGATGAAGCCACTCTTCATTTGTGACCAGGTTGCTTCTGAAAAAGATTTGCATCGCTCAGTAAAATAGTTCAGTTTTTTTAAGCAGTTCAGTGTTACGTGCCTCCCTTTTTATAAATGCTACGGGGGGGCGGCGAGGTATTTGTCTGTGTGAGTAAGATTTTCTGAAGTGGGTGTGTGAACGTTTGAGAGTGTGGGTGTGTGAATCTGTGGCACTTCCAATTCACTTTTTGGCCGTGTCCTGCCCCCAAGGTCACTTGAACAGGCAGCAAGGCCGATGTCTAACAAGTATAACCCGTAAAAACAAAGTTTTTCACTCTAAATCCTTTATATGCGTGGCGGCTAGAGTCCTCTCGTCCTCTGGCTTGAGATGGCTGCCACCTATGGGTCAGATGATTGCCTGCCACCATTAAGCAATTGGTAATTAAATATAATTGTTTGTCCAAAAAAGTGTAAAATTTTGGAGAAAAAAAATTCATGAACATTAATTGTCACGCACAACGAGTCTGTGGAAAATGTCAGCTCGATTGGATCACGGGAAGTGGGTTAAAAACGACCCAAAGATTTGCACGGTCGTAAGCAAGCAAGCAAGCGAACTTAATATAAAGGATTTCAAAATTTGCATCGATTCTCCAAGCCATGTGTCGCCCCCCCCCCCCCCGCTTTCGTGTCTCTCCGCTTTGTTTAAGTATCCAAGCGCGCCGCGTCTCTCGGCGTTTGTTCCGTTTGCTCGTGTCAATGTTTCTGGGGAAACCACGGGGAAGTGGAGGGGGATCATACGATTCTAGATTTGAAGCTTTCGTGACTGCAAGGATTAATATTCTTAGGTTTTTTTTTTTCGGTAAAGTCACGTAGGTAAAAAATTTAAAATTTATAAAAGTAAAATAAAAATTAAATAAAAATCACGACGGGAGCATACGAGTCAAAAACAACGAGGTGTGTGTGTGGTAGCGTGTTCAAGTTCAAGTTCATTTATTAGGTGTAGTCCTGTGAGCCATTCGGCTCTTGAATCGGGTGCAACCGCAACAAGCAAAAAACAAAAACATGAACAAGAAAACTTCTTAAAGTGAATATGTGACTGAGTGCAAACAGAAAATCCAAGAAAAGACAACAAAACATTGCAGAAAAAACACCGTGTACACCAACGCTGAGTGAGCAAAGGGTGCCCAAGACAGAAGAAGGGTTACGGCTCGAGACAAGTAGCAGGAGTAGGGATTAAAATGAGCACGCAAAAGGGTACGAGGAACAGGGCAGGTAGGGGGGGTGTCGGTGGGGGGGGGGGGGGGGGGCTCGGGTGGGGGGGGGGGTCTCGGGTGGGGGGGGGGCTCGGGTGGGGAGGGGGGCTCGGGTGGGGGGGGGGGCTCGGGTGGGGGGGGGGCTCGGGTGGGGGGGGGGGCTCGTGGGGGGGGGGGGCTCGGGTGGGGAGGGGGGGCTCGGGTGGGGGGGGGCTCGTGGGGGGGGGGGGCTCGGGTGGGGGGGGGCTCGGGTGGGGGGGGGGGCTCGGGGTGGCGAGTTTTAGGGGGCATTTTTGTTGCCAGTATCAAAGAATGAAAAATCAGGATGGGTTTTATTACTCTTTCTGGCGATAGAACAGTTGTGTTTAAGATGTTCACACGCCAAATGGAAACCTTTTTCAAGGAACGAAGTCTTCATTAACCACACACGGTGATTGTGATGAACACGCAAACAAAACATTATGTGATGAGTTGAAACGATGCATTGTCTTGGAAACTGATTGAGACAAGCAGAGACTTATCTTCTTGGTTCTTTCGGTAAAGTCACGTAGAAGGGAAATAATAAAATAATAAAAATAAAACAATAAAATTCTCACTTAAACAATAAAATGGTCGTAAATTTGTTTTTTATTGCTGTGGATTTCACACCTGATGATGATTGCTTGTGTTGCAGTCGAAACGTCGTGAGAATTTTATTTTTTATATTTTTATTATTTTATTATTTCCCTTCTACGTGACTTTACCGAAAGAACCAAGAAGATGAATCCCTGCAGTCACGAAAGCTTTAAATCAAAGCAGAGACTTCTTCACGGCCTGGTCTCACGCAATGCGGGAGCAGAGAAACCACGCCAAAGGGTCAACAGTCTAGCGAGTTGCTGCCCTCTGGTGGACGGAACATGTGTGAGCCATTCAACAACAACAACAAAAAACACGAATTTGTAAAACAACACATTCCTGCGGAGGGAGCTGGTAGGAACGTTGGGTTGCTCGGTCAATGGCCAGGGTCAACGGCGGCGTGGTGTATTCCGCAAATATGACCGACTGTGAGGGCGGGGCACAAGCCGGCGTGAGTAGGTTAAACGTTGAGTTTTATAAGGGCACCACGGGGTGAGCAGCCCCTCCCCACCCAGCCCCTCCCCTCCCACCCCCCCACCCAGCCGCTCCCCACCCTCTCCTCCCCACCCAGCCCCTCCCCACCCAGCCCCTCCCCACCCAGCACTTCCCCACCCTCCCCACCCAGCCCCTCCCCACCCTCCCCTCCCCACCCAGACCCACCCTCCCCACCCAGCCCCTCCCTCCCCACCAGCCCCTCCCCACCCTCCCCTCCCCACCCAGCCCCTCCCTCCCCACCAGGCCCTCCCCACCCTCCCCTCCCCACCCAGCCCCACCCTCCCCACCCAGCCCCACCCCTCCCATTTTTGGATGCACGACGGACGGACACAATAATCCCCTGTGGGCTGGTGTAACCAGGAGGTTCCTACCAGTACTAAATGTATCCTGCAAAGAAAAACAAAAACAAAAACCTCCAAATCTAGAGGTAAAAAACCTTCAAAACCTGACAACGCCACCCGAGCCACGTGGTACAACGGACACGCCCTCTCGCCGCTAATGAAGAGTGGGAAATTCGAAGGGCGAAACGCAAGTCTTTAAAGACGACAATGTGAGTTTGGGGGGCTCAGTCTTAGAAGCCGGGGGCAGGGGGGGGCTGCAGAGGTAGTCGGTAACTAGAGGTGAAGTATAGTCGTGTGGGACCCCCACAACGTGAGTTTAGTCAGAGAGTGGGGGGCATAGGGACGAGTGGGACCCCCAAACGCCTTCCTGCAACCATGCTGCTGCTGCTGCTTGCAAAGGTACCATCATGGACACGTGGTCATTGTGGTAGTGTCGAGTAAGTAGCTACTTACTAAACATGAGACTTAGTGTGGTGTAGAGTCTGTGGCTACTACTACACGTGAGACTTAGTGGTGGTCGAGTAAGTAGCTACTACTACACGTGGGACTTAGTGGTGGTGTAGAGCAGAGGTGTGGACTCGAGTCATGTGACTTGGACTCGAGTCAGACTCGAGTCATGAATTTGATGACTTGCGACTCGACTTGGACTTGCATAACAATGACTTTGTCCCACCTCTGGTGTAGAGTCTGTGGCTACTTACTAAACAGGAGACTTAGTGGTGGTGTAGAGTCTGTGGCTACTACTACACGTGGGACTTAGTGTGGTGTATAGTCTGTGGCTACTTACTAAACAGGAGACTTAGTGGTGGTGTAGAGTCTGTGGCTACTTACTAAACATGGGACTTAGTGGTGGTGTAGAGTCTGTGGCTACTTACTAAACAGGAGACTTAGTGGTGGTGTAGAGTCTGTGACTACTTACTAAACATGGGACTTAGTGGTGGTGTAGAGTCTGTGGCTACTTACTAAACATGGGACTTAGTGGTGGTGTAGAGTCTGTGGCTACTTACTAAACATGAGACTTAGTGGTGATGTAGAGTCTGTGGCTACTTACTAAACATGAGACTTAGTGGTGGTGTAGAGTCTGTGGCTACTTACTAAACATGGGACTTAGTGTGGTGTAGAGTCTGTGGCTACTTACTAAACATGGGACTTAGTGTGGTGTAGAGTCTGTGGCTACTTACTAAACATGAGACTTAGTGGTGGTGTAGAGTCTGTGGCTACTTACTAAACATGAGACTTAGTGGTGGTGTAGAGTCTGTGGCTACTTACTAAACATGAGACTTAGTGGTGGTGTAGAGTCTGTGGCTACTTACTAAACATGAGACTTAGTGGTGGTGTAGAGTCTGTGGCTACTTACTAAACATGAGACTTAGTGGTGGTGTAGAGTCTGTGGCTACTTACTAAACATGGGACTTAGTGTGGTGTAGAGTCTGTGGCTACTTACTAAACATGGGACTTAGTGTGGTGTAGAGTCTGTGGCTACTTACTAAACATGAGACTTAGTGGTGGTGTAGAGTCTGTGGCTACTTACTAAACATGAGATTAGTGGTAGTGTAGAGTCTGTGGCTACTTACTAAACAGGAGACTTAGTGGTGGTGTAGAGTCTGTGGCTACTTACTAAACAAGAGACTTAGTGGTGGTGTAGAGTCTGTGGCTACTTACTAAACAAGAGACTTAGTGGTGGTGTAGAGTCTGTGGCTACTTACTAAACAGGAGACTTAGTGGTGGTGTAGAGTCTGTGGCTACTTACTAAACAAGAGACTTAGTGGTGGTGTAGAGTCTGTGGCTACTTACTAAACAAGAGACTTAGTGGTGGTGTAGAGTCTGTGGCTACTTACTAAACAAGAGACTTAGTGGTGGTGTAGAGTCTGTGGCTACTTACTAAACAAGAGACTTAGTGGTAGTGTAGAGTCTGTGGCTACTTACTAAACATGAGACTTAGTGGTGGTGTAGAGTCTGTGGCTACTTACTAAACATGGGACTTAGTGGTGGTGTAGAGTCTGTGGCTACTTACTAAACATGGGACTTAGTGGTGGTGTAGAGTCTGTGGCTACTTACTAAACATGAGACTTGGTGGTGGTGTAGAGTAAGTAGCTACTTACTAAACATGAGGTTTAGAAGTAATGTATAGTTTATGGCTACTACTTTATACATTTACACAGGATAATGACGATGAAACCACTTTCTTTGAGCTATTATCGTTGGCGATATCCAGGTGATCGCTTCTGAAAACGTATTTAAAGGTATCAGCTCAATTTGGGGGGTGGGGGCCTTAACACACCTGGTAAAGTAAACAAAATGATAAGTTTATACTCTGTTTTTTTCGGTAAAGTCACGAAGGTAAAAAAAAAATTAAAACAACTAAATGTTTTCATTTATTTTATATTTCAACCAAATGTTTTCATTTTTTATTATTATTGTTCAACTAAATGTTTTCATTTATTTTATATTTCAACTAAATGTTTTCATTTATTATTATTATTCAACTAAATGTTTTCATTTATTTGATTGTTCAACTGAATGTTTTAATTTATTATTTTTCAACTAAATGTTTTCATTTATTTGATCAACTAAATGTTTGCATTTATTATTATTTTTCAACTAAATGTTTTCTTTAATTTATTTCAATTTTTTACCCACGTGACTTTACCGACATAAGAGTATGAATCCTTGCAGTCACGAAAGCTTCAAATCTAGAATCATAAGTTCATACTTTGTTTACATGTCATCATCACCACCACAAGCAGCCAGCAGCAGCAGCTGCTAGCCATGTTCGATCTACTGCTGGATGATGAAGATGCCAACACGGCCGGGTGTGATAATGATGTGATGTTGCGTGATGATGGTGTGTGATGTTGTTGTGTGATGTTGTTGTGTGATGTTGTTGTGTGATGTTGTGTGAAGATGTTGTGTGATGTTGTTGTGATGATGGTGTGTGGTGATGTTGTGTGATGATGTTGTGTGATGATGTGTGATGATGGTGTGTGATGTTGTTGTGTGATGATGTTGTGTGATGATGGTGTGTGATGTTGTGTGATGTTGTGTGATGATGTGGTGTGATGATGATGTGGTGTGATGATGATGTGGTGTGATGATGATGTGGTGTGATGATGTTGTGTGATGATGTGTGATGATGGTGTGTGATGATGTGATGTTGTGTGATGTTGTGTGATGATGATGTGATGATGTTGTGTGATGTTGTGTGATGATGGTGTGTGATGTTGTGTGATGATGTTGTGTGATGATGGTGTGTGATGTTGTGTGATGTTGTGTGATGATGCTGTGTGATGATGTTGTGTGATGATGATGTGATGTTGTGTGATGATGTGGTGTGATGATGTTGTGTGATGTTGTGTTCAACTCGGCGTGTCAAACCACCCATCCGCCGTGGTCTACCCACTACAGGATGCGGTGGGCCACGGTTCAGTGGCTGTCGTTTGCCGTAGACCACCGGGGAGCGTAGACGGTGCAGTACAACATTGCTGTTGGATGCTGTTGTGACCTCGCGCTGTCGTGTAAGCCACGTGTGCCTTGATCAATCCACTGCTGGATGTGCGTGTTCAAGTTCATGTATTAGGTGTAGCCCTGTGAGCCATTCGGCTCTTGAATCGGGTGCAACCGCAACAAACAAAAAAACAAAAACACGAACAAGAAAACATCTTAAAGTGAATATGTGACTGAGTGCAAACAGAAAATCCAAGAAAAGACAGCGAAATATTGCAGGAAAAACACCGTACACCAACACTGTGTGCAAAAATCCCAGTGGGATGCAAGTCAAACAACAGCAACAACCACAAGACAACTTAGATTAAGGCCATCAGTCTAACTCTGTACTACAACAAACAAACATGGCCAAACCAATACACTTTTCGAAATCACCAAAATAAAGCCATGAAAGTCAAACAACAACAACAACAACAACAACCACAAGACAACTTAGATTAAGGCCATCAGTCCAACTCCGTACTGTGTTGTGTGCGCTCGCTTCCCCAAAGACAAAGATCCCCCGTGTAGCCTGTAACAGACTCGGGGGCAAGTGCTGTTAGCGAGCAGCACCTATGAAGGCCGGAACGGTACACGACCACATTTGTCTCCCCAGTGGCGATGTTTACTACGCACCACAACACCAGGTACTCATTTGAGGCCGAGTTGACCTAGGGGAGGCCCAGGACCGGTAGACACACACACATACACGGACTGAGATGAATTAATTAATTCTAGATTTGAAGCTTTCGTGACTGCAAGGATTCATATTCTTAAGTTTTTCCGGTAAAGTCACGTAGGTAAAAAAAATTAATAAAAGTAAAATAAAAATAAAATAAAAATCACGACGTTTCGGAGGCAACACAAGTCACTTGATACAGCAATCGTGCTGTGACGGTTCCACCTGAAGACGGAAGCTTGTGTTGCCTCCGAAACGTCGTGATTTTATTTTAATTTTACTTTTATTAATTTTAATTTTTTTACCTACGTGACTTTACCGAAAAAAAAATCTAAGAATATTAATGAATTAATGAATGCCGCTGCAAGTTTGCACTTCCAGGAGGCCTGATGCGTTATGCTAGAAATAATGTGACACATTTTTGTTGTATGTTGGGAGACGATATTTTAGTAGGTTTTTAACCTTTCAACTGGTACAAAACTGACACCTTTATACAAGGCATCATGTTTGCAATAACCACAACACAAGCAGTCAAAATGCAAACAAAAAGAAACAACTCTGATGATGATATGCACTGTCCTTGAAGTTGATTGGTCCACACCCGAGACAGCTTTTCTTAGAGCCTAGTCTCCATTGGTGTTGGACCAGATGACTCCAAAAGGCGTACAACTGAAAGACAGCGCACTATCAGAGTATTGAGAGCTCGGGGTAAGCATTTACACTATGAGACATCTCCTTTACCAGTGGCAAAATATAGTAATAGGGTTTTACCCTTTCAACTGGTACAAAAACTGACACCTTTATACAAGGCATCATGTTTGCAATAACCACAACACAAGCAGTCAAAATGCAAACTAAAAGAAACAACTCTGATGATGATGATAATGATGTGCACTGTCCTTGAAGTTGATTGGTCCACACCCGAGACAAGCAACATCAAGGACCGTGCATATTGTTATCATCATCAGAGTTGTTTCTTTTTGTTTGCATTTTGACTGCTTGTGTTGTGGTTATTGCAAACATGATGCCTTGTATAAAGGCGTCAGTTTTGTACCAGTTTAAAGGGTAAAAACCTTACTACTATATTTTGCCACTGGTAAAGGAGATGTCTCATAGTGAGACGATATTTGTCACGAAAGCGCCAAATGAAGTTTGAGACATTTTTCTGTTGGCCCTGGAAGCATTTAAACACATTCCTCCTGCGGAGGGAGCTGGTAGGAACGTTGGGTTGCTCGGTCAATGGCCTGCAGGGTCAACGGCGGCGTGGTGTATTCCGCAAATATGGCCGACTGTGAGGGCGGGCACAAGCCGGCGTGAGTAGGTTAAACGTTGAGTTTTATAAGGGCACCACGGGGGATTAGGGTTATGGCTTCTTTCGGTAGATCACGACGTTTCGATCGTCGATTACTTGTGTGGCGATCGAGATGTTTTTTTTACACGCTTTCTTTTAACTCACTCTGTCTGTTGTCGTTTTCAATTTGGTATCGACTGCAAACTTGGTATACTTATGTCATACTGATGACCAGAGGTGGGACAAAGTCATTGTTATGCAAGTCCAAGTCGAGTCGCAAGTCATCAAATTCATGACTCGAGTCTGACTCGAGTCCAAGTCACATGACTCGAGTCCACACCTCTGCTGATGACAACACTATATTCTATCATAAAAATATATATTTGTAAACATTCTTTTTTCTCTTCTTGGTTCTTTCGGTAAAGTCACGTAGAATGGAAATAATATAATAATAAAAATAAAACATAATTACATAATTCTCACGACGTTTCGGCCACAACGCAAGCAGCCGTCCTCAGGTGAAGAACAGGTCTGTCATTCAGACGCTGTCTTCTCGACAGACCTGTTCTTCACCTGAGGACGGCTGCTTGCGTTGTGGCCGAAACGTCGTGAGAATTATTTTATTAAGTTTTATTTTTATTATTTTATTATTTCCATTCTACGTGACTTTACCGAAAGAACCAAGAAGATGAATCCCTGCAGTCACGAAAGCTTAAAATCGAAATGTTATTTTTATTATGTTTTTATTTTTATTATTTTATTATTTCCATTCTACGTGACTTTACCGAAAGAACCAAGAAGATGAATCCCTGCAGTTAGGAAAGCTTTAAATCGAAATTATTTTTTATATGTTATGTTTCGGTTTGGGTCTAATTGTCCACGCTCAACTAACGTTGGCTGTAATTGGCAGAGGTGGGACAAAGTCATTGTTATGCAAGTCCAAGTCGAGTCGCAAGTCATCAAATTCATGACTCGAGTCTGACTCGAGTCCAAGTCACATGACTCGAGTCCACATCTCATAGGTGGGACAAAGTCATTGTTATGCAAGTCCAAGTCGAGTCGCAAGTCATCAAATTCATGACTCGAGTCTGACTCGAGTCCAAGTCACATGACTCGAGTCCACATCTCATAGGTGGGACAAAGTCATTGTTATGCAAGTCCAAGTCGAGTCGCAAGTCATCAAATTCATGACTCGAGTCTGACTCGAGTCCAAGTCACATGACTCGAGTCCACACCTCTGGTAATTGGCCACGGCCCCTTACGTGATGGCAAACTTCGGGGCCACTTCCTGGAGTCGTGGAGTTCTGCCATTAAACAAGATTTTCTAAAATATTACTTTTACCTACGTGACTTTACCGAAAGAACCAAAGAGTATGGATTCCCGCAGTCACGAAAACTTCAAATCAAGATTAGATACTGGATGATAACAATAACAGCGCTGTAGTGGATGCACAGTGCAGTGGTTTGGAGTCAGGATTTTGGGGTTTGGGTTTTTGGTTCGGAGTTGGGTTTCTGATTAGGGGTTTAGAGTTTGGGGTTCAGGTTATGGTTTAGGGTTTATGGTTAGAGTTTACAGTTGGGGTTCAGGTTTATGGTTTGATTAGGGGTTTAGGGTTTATAGTTAGTGATAATTGGTTTTTTACCCTTCTATCTGGCAACAAAACTGACACCTTTTTTACAAGGAGTCATGTTTGCATAGACCGCAATACCTGCAGTCATAATGCAAACAAAAAACATAACTCTGATAATGTGCACTGTCCTTGAAGTTGATTGGTCCACACCCGAGACAGCTTTCCTTAGAGCCTAGTCTCACATGGGTTGGACCAGATGACGCCAAAAGGCGCACATCAGTTTTGTTGCCAGATAGAAGGGTAAAAAACCAAGTATCATATCTTTTTACTGGCAAATGAGGTTCCAATGGTGTTCATAGTTAGTGTTTATGGTTCGAGTTTACAGTTGGGGTTCAGGTTCATGGTTTTGATTGAAGGGTTATGTTTCGGGTTTATGGTTGACAGATGGGTTTAGAGTTCATGGTTTGGGTTTCTAGGTTATGGTTTAGGGCTTAACGCCATGGAGTTATTAGGGATTACAGTTGAGGGTTGGAGGTTCGTGTTAAGCTCAAGGTTTACGGTTACGGGGATTATGGTTATGCTTCGGGTTTAGAGTCGGATGTTTGGGCTTATAGGTCGGGCATACAGTTGGCGATACGGGATCAGCGTTTGAGCAAACGGCTTTGGTTTACTGCTTTTAGTTTTGTGTGATGGGTTAGAGTTGGTGGGGTCTGCTGACACATCACTTGACACATCACGTGACACATCACCTGACACATCACCTGACACATCACCTGACACATCACCTGACACATCACCTGACACATCACCTGACACATCACCTGACACATCACGTGACACATCACCTGACACATCACGTGACACATCACCTGACGCATCACCTGACGCATCACCTGACGCATCACCTGATACATCACGTGACACATCACCTGACACATCACCTGCCCTCTCAATGTTCACAGGTTTCCGCGTGATCTGCCCTTCTCCTCTGCCGCATCTGCTGCCCGGAGCAGCTGCCCTTTCGCTGCCCTCTAGCCCAGCGTTTCCTTCTCTTCCGCCTCCTTTAAAAATGAAGTACCGGTGAAGACGCTGGACACCCAGGTTGAGGCACACGTATATTTATTTTCAGCTTATCGGTACAGGACAACACTAGAGGGGGTAGCGGCCCCCTCACCCGGATAACTGGGGATACCCCCTAGCTAATCTCACCTATCCCCAAGTCCTCCTCTAACGAGCTAGGGGAGGCTAACTGGCCCGACACTGGTGAGTCGGGCTACGGTCTCCGGAGTCCCAGGGTCTAACCCTGGTTCACGGAACCACGCCTCTGGCTCGCTCCTCTTCAGCCCTGACAAGGGCGGCGTCGAGGGGAGTCCAGGGCTCTAGCTAGAGGATCTTCACTCTTCCTCCTTCGTTCCCAGACTGAGCCCCGAGCTCTCTTTGTCCTCCCCCTTTATACCCCCCAACAGGATCACAACCCCCCAGGCTGCCTGATGCGGACGTCGCTGCGGGCACCCCCCCCGTGTACTCCCGTAACTCCGCCCACTGTGTTTGTTACCCATTGGATCGTATGCACTTACAGCCCTCCCGTAACAGCCCTACATCACCCCCCCCATTACAGCTCGCAGCCGTCCCGGCTGCAACAATTCCAAATAAAGGAACAATTACCCCTCGACCCCGTGTGTGCCTCATTTTTTTCAACAAAATGCAAATAGAAGAACAACAACAAGAACAACAACCATACCCCCGAAGGGAATGTCCGACGCACCCCCCCCCCGCATAAATACGAAATCCGTAAGCACGTATGTACAACTAGCCAGGAACTCCCCCATCACACACAGCACACCCACGACACACAACGCACCCACAACACACACACCGCGCCCACACAACACAACACACTCAGTGTGCAAGGAGCACACCACCGACGCAGCATACAGTAACCATGACACGTGAAGGAAAATAAATTTTTTTCTTTTTCTTCCTGCTGTATATTATAAGAGTCTGCGCATTTTAGCGCGCGTCCTTGCCGCAGGCCCGTCACACGGGGCAACCCCGGACGGCGGACCATCCGGTGGCGGCTGTCCCATGCGAGGTGAGGTCGCGATTGAAGTCGCGCGACTGTCGGCATCACCTGTGGGGGTTCCAGGGCGTGAGCCCGTCATTCCCGGTGCACCTGTGGGTGGGACAGCCGGCAACACATCAGGCGAGAGCAGCGACGGACCCTCCGAGTCGGTCGACCCCCCACATGCTTGGCCTCGCGTGCGTGGCGTGGGCCCCCGCACCGCAACAAACGGCTTCAGCCTAGAGGGGTGTACAAACCACCGGCGCCTCCCCCATTGGATTCGAACGCACTGAGGCCTCAAAACCTCAATAACCTCGACGGGGCCCCGCCACGGGCGTACGAGTTTAGAGGAGGTCGCGAGTGGTACCTGGGGACAGTGCAGCCATGCCCTGTCCCCCGGCTTCCACTGCAGCACGTGCGCGCGAGCCAGTCTGAGGCGCTCGTTCGCCTTCTGACGCCTGTCAGAATTTAGCCTCGCCGCATCCCGCGCCTCAGTCAGTTTGTCAAGGTTAAATTTAACGTGATCGTCCAATTTAGATTTGCCCAGCGGCACGGGGATCTGCAACTGTGCCCGAACAGGTGGGTCGGGTTCGCGGCCATACATAAGAAAGAAAGGTGAAAACCCCGTCGCAGCATGGGGAGCCAATCTGTATGCCGCTAGAACCCCTTGAATTTGTAAGTCCCAATCAGCCTGTGAGTCCGAAACTTGCTGCGACAACATAGACGTGATGGTGCGATGCAGACGCTCGACCATCCCGTCCGTTTGCGGGTGATAGGGGGAGGTTCGAATTTTTTTCGTTCCCAGGAGATCACAGACTTGTTTTAGGAGTTTCCCCGAAAAATTTCTACCCTGGTCGGTCAACAACCGCTCCGGGGCACCTTTGTCCATGACATAACCTTGGACAAAGGCGTCGACGATGGCTGCTGCCGACTGATTCGCCAGGGGCCAGGCCATAGGCCAGCGCGTAAAATATTCGACCCCAGTAAGCAAATATTTATTTCCCCTGGAGGTGGCGGGGAATGGCCCCAGAATATCCAGTGCGACCAGTTCATTTATTCTGGAGACCTGGATGGATTGTAAGGGCGGGTTCGACTCCCGTGCCGGTGGTTTGCGCTGCGCACACTGAGGGCATGCCGCCAACAGATCAGCGACATCCCTTGTCATACCCGGCCAAAAAAAATTCAGCTGAAGCAAGGCGAGTGTTTTCTGGGTACCTAGGTGGAGGAGGCGCTCATGAGCAGCCCACACCACCTTACCTCGTAGGCCAGAAGGGACCACCAGCCGGTGACGCTGGGATTTCCCGTCCCAATGCATAAGCAAGCCCGCATGGGTTTCCCATGCGTCGGCATGACCCGTCACACGCCCCCTCTCCCCGGCGCGACGACGCAACGCGAGGAGGGAGGCATCCTCCAACTGGAGGCGCCCCCATTCATCAACGGGCAATCCAAGCAGGGAATCTCTCCCCTGTTCGGCGATATCAATGGGGACTACCGTTTCATCGTCGGCGGCCGCCGCCAGGACCGGAACCATCACGTCCCCCACTGGCTTGCAACGCCCCGACCCCAGGAGACATGCGCATTCGGAGGCGGTTGGCATCCGTGACAGAGCGTCAGCGTTGGTGTGGCGAACGCCCTTACGATAAGTGGTTTCAAAACTGAAATCCTGGAGGACCTCCAGCCATCGGGACAATTGTCCCGATGGCTGTTGAACCTTCAGGGCGTACTGCAGTGCCGCATGATCTGTGCGGACGGTGAAATGCCGACCGTACAGATATGGGCGATACTGTTGGATGAAATAGACAATTGCCAACAGTTCCCTACGGGTGACACAATATCTTTGCTCCGTTGGAGACAACACCCGACTGCCGTACGCGACCACCCGTTCCACGCCGTCAACCACCTGGGAAAGCACGCCTCCAATACCCGTGTTGCTCGCGTCGGTGTCGAGCAAAAACGGCCTCGAAAAATCTGGGTAAATCAAGGGAGGAGCCTTCACCAGCGCGTCCCGAAGGGAGCAGAAAGCAGCTTCCTCATCCTGACCCCAGTGGAACCGAACCCCTTTAGAAGTTAACGCGTGTAGGGGTTTGGCAATTGTTGCAAAATTAGCGACGAAGCGTCGGTAATATGATGCGAAGCCAATAAAACTCCTGACCTCTCCCACCGAGGTGGGAGTCGGCCAGGAGCTGACACACTGCGTTTTGGCGGGATCGGTAGCAATACCCGAGCGCCCTACGATGTGCCCTAAATAACGCACCGACTCGCGTAACAAATGGCATTTTTGGGGCTTAAATTTCAAATTAGCAGCCCGCATCTTTAGGAAAACCGCCCGCAACCTCTGGAGATGTTCATCAAAAGTTTTACCAAAGACAATAACGTCATCCAAATAAATCAGGCACGATTCCCATTGCAATCCAGCCAAAACCAATTCCATCAATCGCTGGAAAGTTGCCGGCGCTGAGTGTAAGCCCATCGGCAACCGGTTGAATTGGAACAGGCCGTGCGGTGTACGGAAAGCAGTTTTAGGTTTAGAATCATCGTCCAGAGGAAGCTGCCAGAATCCCGAAAGTAAATCTAGTGTGGAGAAGAATCGCGCTCCCGCCAAAGCGTCCAGCGATTCGTCCATCCGTGGGAGCGGGTATGCGTCGGCAACCGAAATTTTATTAAGGCGCCGAAAATCCACGCAAAACCGCAACGAGCCGTCCTGCTTTTTAACCAGGACGATCGGCGCTCCCCACGGGCTGGTGGAGGGAGAAATGATGTCGGCGGCTAACATGTCATCAACAGCCGATTTGACATGGTCCTTTTCGGCGGGACTTAACCGAAACGGATTTTGGCGAATTGGCGCGCTGTCACCCGTGTCAATATGGTGACGCAGCAGGTGAGTGCAACCCAAATCATATTTATCACGACTGAAAACGTCGGAAAATTCCCTCAGTAGCGTTCTAAGCTGTTGGCGCTCTGAATTTGTCAGGTCCGTCGATCCCGCACAAAGCGCGTCGATCCACCCTTCATCGCTGTCCGAATGTGGGAGCATCCGGGAAGCAGTGCCAACGTGGTTCGCGACAGGTTCCTCGCAGGGCACTGGCGTCGCGTGAGCGAGCACCGTCCCTTGAGGAACCACCACCGTCTGCGATCCCACATTTAGGACCGCGATGAAAGGGTCCCCGTCCCCTCTTACGACGGTCTGGGCCGGAATCAAATGAGGCCCATTAACCCCGGCCCTAGACGGTCCCAGCAAAACACCCTGATCCCCTATGCCCTTAGCGAAGGGCTTACGAAGTTTGAGAGGCACTAGCATTTGAGCTCCCGGCGGCACACGAACAGTTTCAACGACGAACGCCGGTACCGTCGCGAACGCCGACCGAGCCGCCGCAGGGGATGGCAGGAACGCCATGCGCCGCCCCGATGGAAGCTCAATGCATCCTTGGTCGATCAAAATACGAATGGGCATTTTACCTAAGAAATCCGTCCCCAGCAGGCACGGAACCGCCAGCGAGGAGGAAACGAAAATCGGCCCCGACAATTTGATGTCCCCAATAGAAATTTGCGCTCGAATCTGTCCCATGATGCCGAGAGAGCCCCCGTTAGCGGCATAGAATGGGACGTTAACCGGCAGTAAAGGCCGGCTTTGTACGGGCAGAATATTGTAAATTAATTCCGAAATGATTGTCGCCGATGCCCCCGTATCGACCAAGATGCGTACTTCTACCCCGTCAATGTGTCCGACTACGGCCGACGACCCTGACGACGCGGCTACCACGCGATGGGCCAACACGGACCACTGTTTGGGCTCGATTTGAGTCCCCGCAGTGATCCGCGTTGGCCCCACGCAACGCGACATCGGCCCCCCGTTTGTTGTGGTGCGAGAGCGTGCAACGGGTAGGTGCTTTGGCCAAACATGTGTGGTGCCGCGACTCGCCGGGTCATGTTGCTGGAGCTTGGGAGGAGGAGGCCCGGCGTCCCGTCGAGCCGTCGTCCCGCGCTGTCGAGGAGAGCGGCACCCCGAGGCGACGTGGCCCCGGACGCCGCAGTTGAAACACCGCGGGAGCCCCGGTGGAGACGACGGGCGGTTGAAACGGCTTGACCCGTCCCGGGCCGACCGTACTTCTTGCGCCTGTTGCCGTCGATGGTCGACGGCGAAGAGCTCCTCCGTCGGAAGGGTGGCTGCAGCCACCGCACGCCCTGCCGATGCCCTGCTGGCTTTCCGCCGCAGGGACAGAAGGTTGGCGTGAAGGAGGCGCGCCGCCTGAAGAGAGGTCATCTCGGCGTCCTCCTGTGCGACGACAGCGATGTCCAGGTCGTCTGCCAGGAGGAGTATTTTCTCCGTGACCATCGCGTCCACGCCATCGTCGTCCATACGGGGAAAAGCCGTCTTAGCCAGCGCTAGGAGGCTCGTCCTGTATGCCAGGGGCGACTCCTTCTCACCCCGCTTGCGCTCGTAGAACCGCTCTCTGCATTCCGCTGAAGGTCCATAGACCCCGGCCAGCAGCTGTAGTGCTTTCGGCAGAGTAGACCGCTTCTCTTTCGGCGCCGATGTGAGGGCGGCGAGCGCGTCTGCGTCGAGGAGCGCCGGCAGCGCGCAGAGGGCTTCATCGTCGGACCACCTTGCCATTTCTTGGTGGGCGATGAAGCGTCGCTGGAAGCCGCCCCAGTCGCCCTCTGCACCAACAAATTCTTTCAGCGGAGGCAGCCGTTGTTGTAGCGCAGCGTTCGCCTTGGACGTCTGTAGGCTGCTATCCCCGGGACTCGGCTGTGCGTCGGCGCGAATGGCAGATGGAATCGCCTGTCGCGGATGTGATGACGCTCCCTCCGCTGGAGATGACGCAGCTGTCCCAGCGAGAGCGGTGTCGGACCCAAGGTTGAGCCCGGCCACGCCCTCCGCAGCTGCCGTGACGATGGCGGGAAATTCAAAGTTTGAGTTTTCAGAAATGGCGGGAAGGCGCTCAGGTTGACGACTCCCCTCGCCCCGTGGTGGACCACCAGCCCCCAGCCGCGTGATGTTTTCCAGCGTGGCGGCAGCGGCGTACAGTAGCTCCGCCAGTCTCTCGTGAGCCAGCCGTAGCGCGTCTGGCTGCGGCCCCTCTTCATGCCGATGCCCCGGTAGGAAGGCGTCGGCCCCCGGCTGCGCCATGTCTTGGTGAGCCGCCTCGGGCTCAACGACTTCAGCAGTGTCCTCCTCCGGTACTCTGGCTCGAGCTGTCTGACGTGTTTCCATGTCCGTAGTACTTCTGACACCAGATGAAGTACCGGTGAAGACGCTGGACACCCAGGTTGAGGCACACGTATATTTATTTTCAGCTTATCGGTACAGGACAACACTAGAGGGGGTAGCGGCCCCCTCACCCGGATAACTGGGGATACCCCCTAGCTAATCTCACCTATCCCCAAGTCCTCCTCTAACGAGCTAGGGGAGGCTAACTGGCCCGACACTGGTGAGTCGGGCTACGGTCTCCGGAGTCCCAGGGTCTAACCCTGGTTCACGGAACCACGCCTCTGGCTCGCTCCTCTTCAGCCCTGACAAGGGCGGCGTCGAGGGGAGTCCAGGGCTCTAGCTAGAGGATCTTCACTCTTCCTCCTTCGTTCCCAGACTGAGCCCCGAGCTCTCTTTGTCCTCCCCCTTTATACCCCCCAACAGGATCACAACCCCCCAGGCTGCCTGATGCGGACGTCGCTGCGGGCACCCCCCCCGTGTACTCCCGTAACTCCGCCCACTGTGTTTGTTACCCATTGGATCGTATGCACTTACAGCCCTCCCGTAACAGCCCTACAAAAACACAAATTCCCCGACTGCCGTCGCGTATTTTCCTCTACGTCGTCCTCCTCGTCCTCCTCCTCGTCGTCCATGTCGTCCACGTCGTCCACATCGTCCACGCGCCGGTGAACGAACGCTTCGGCAAGCCGTAGCCAAACCCTCGCGAACGTACGATGCCACTGCTGCTGATCCTGCATAATGCACGGGCATAATATGACTTTGAAACCCCCCGCCCACCTCCTACGCATTTCACAAGTAGCGACTAATCCCATATCTGCATTTCCCATAAATATGCTAAATTCCTCTTGATATGCAAATGCGTTTGTCAAGGCGCTCTTCCCCCTCCAACCCAGCTTAAATATACGCTCCAAGCCTGTTGGTGTTTCATTCAGACGCTGTCTTCCCGACAGACCTGTTCTTCACCTGAGGACGGCTGCTTGCGTTGTGGCCGAAACGTCGTGAGAATTATTTTATGATGTTTTATTTTTGCTATTTTATTATTTCCCTTCTACGTGACTTTACCGAAAGAACCAAGAAGATGATGCCACAATCGTTCCCGCTGCTCGTTTCGTGCGCAACAGCCGATCTCGTCGCTCCGTCTCCGCTTTGGCCGTACACCTCCTCCCTCCTCCTCCGTTCTCTCCCCTTGGCTGCCAGACACTCGGTCGCCAGCCTCAAACCGTGGCCACCCGTCAACCCTTCCAGCCGTGGCAGATAATACAACAAGTCGCTAACCTTAAACACCCGGTCGTTCAGAAAAGTTGAATGCGGTATAGTACTATAGTAATAGTGCAAGTGCAGAATCACTGAACCGGAATTGATGGCTTGAAAGCGTTTAGCGCGGGGGCCCTTGAAAGTGCGGGGCCCGTAGCTACTACATGTGTAGCTACTACTACAACTACACGTGTAGCTACTACTACTACTACACGTGTAGCTACTACTACTACTACACGTGTAGCTACTACTACTACTACACGTGTAGCAGCTACTACTACTACTACACGTGTAGCAGCTACTACTACTACTACACGTGTAGCAGCTACTACTACACGTGTAGCAGCTACTACTACTACACGTGTAGCTACTACTACTACTACACGTGTAGCTACTACTACAACTACACGTGTAGCTACTACTACTACTACACGTGTAGCTACTACTACACGTGTAGCTACTACTACTACTACACGTGTAGCTACTACTACAACTACACGTGTAGCTACTACTACTACTACACGTGTAGCTACTACTACACGTGTAGCTACTACTACTACTACACGTGTAGCTACTACTACTACTACACGTGTAGCTACTACTACTACTACACGTGTAGCAGCTACTACTACTACTACACGTGTAGCAGCTACTACTACTACTACACGTGTAGCAGCTACTACTACTACTACACGTGTAGCAGCTACTACTACTACACGTGTAGCAGCTACTACTACTACACGTGTAGCTACTACTACTACTACACGTGTAGCAGCTACTACTACTACTACACGTGTAGCAGCTACTACTACTACTACACGTGTAGCAGCTACTACTACTACACGTGTAGCAGCTACTACTACTACACGTGTAGCTACTACTACTACTACACGTGTAGCAGCTACTACTACTACTACACGTGTAGCAGCTACTACTACTACTACACGTGTAGCAGCTACTACTACTACTACACGTGTAGCAGCTACTACTACTACACGTGTAGCAGCTACTACTACTACACGTGTAGCAGCTACTACTACTACACGTGTAGCTACTACTACTACTACACGTGTAGCAGCTACTACTACTACACGTGTAGCAGCTACTACTACTACACGTGTAGCTACTACTACTACTACACGTGTAGCTACTACTACTACACGTGTAGCTACTACTACTACTACACGTGTAGCTACTACTACTACTACACGTGTAGCTACTACTACTACTACACGTGTAGCTACTACTACAACTACACGTGTAGCTACTACTACTACTACACGTGTAGCTACTACTACTACTACACGTGTAGCTACTACTACTACTACACGTGTAGCTACTACTACTACTACACGTGTAGCTACTACTACTACTACACGTGTAGCTACTACTACAACTACACGTGTAGCTACTACTACTACTACACGTGTAGCTACTACTACTACTACACGTGTAGCTACTACTACTACTACACGTGTAGCTACTACTACTACTACACGTGTAGCTACTACTACTACTACACGTGTAGCTACTACTACAACTACACGTGTAGCTACTACTACTACACGTGTAGCTACTACTACTACTACTACACGTGTAGCTACTACTACTACACGTGTAGCTACTACTACTACTACACGTGTAGCAGCTACTACTACTACTACACGTGTAGCAGCTACTACTACTACTACACGTGTAGCAGCTACTACTACACGTGTAGCAGCTACTACTACTACACGTGTAGCTACTACTACTACTACACGTGTAGCTACTACTACTACTACACGTGTAGCAGCTACTACTACTACTACACGTGTAGCAGCTACTACTACTACTACACGTGTAGCAGCTACTACTACTACACGTGTAGCAGCTACTACTACTACACGTGTAGCTACTACTACTACTACACGTGTAGCAGCTACTACTACTACTACACGTGTAGCAGCTACTACTACTACTACACGTGTAGCAGCTACTACTACTACTACACGTGTAGCAGCTACTACTACTACACGTGTAGCTACTACTACTACTACACGTGTAGCAGCTACTACTACTACACGTGTAGCTACTACTACTACTACACGTGTAGCAGCTACTACTACTACTACACGTGTAGCAGCTACTACTACTACTACACGTGTAGCAGCTACTACTACTACTACACGTGTAGCAG
Organism: Lampetra planeri; assembly: GCF_965212315.1. Classification (NCBI taxonomy): domain Eukaryota; kingdom Metazoa; phylum Chordata; class Hyperoartia; order Petromyzontiformes; family Petromyzontidae; genus Lampetra; species Lampetra planeri. The sequence goes on from NW_027613851.1 coordinate 325,284, forward strand.
CTACTACTACTACACGTGTAGCAGCTACTACTACTACACGTGTAGCTACTACTACTACTACACGTGTAGCTACTACTACTACTACACGTGTAGCTACTACTACTACTACTACACGTGTAGCAGCTACTACTACTACACGTGTAGCAGCTACTACTACTACACGTGTAGCTACTACTACTACTACACGTGTAGCTACTACTACTACACGTGTAGCTACTACTACTACTACACGTGTAGCTACTACTACTACTACACGTGTAGCTGCTACTACTACTACTACACGTGTAGCTACCTACACGTGTAGCTACTACTACTACTACACGTGTAGCTACTACTACTACTACACGTGTAGCTACTACTACTACTACACGTGTAGCTACTACTACTACTACACGTGTAGCTACTACTACTACTACACGTGTAGCTACTACTACTACTACACGTGTAGCTACTACTACTACTACACGTGTAGCTACTACTACTACTACACGTGTAGCTACTACTACTACTACACGTGTAGCTACTACTACTACTACACGTGTAGCTACTACTACTACTACTACACGTGTAGCTACTACTACTACTACACGTGTAGCTACTACTACTACTACACGTGTAGCTACTACTACTACTACACGTGTAGCTACTACTACTACTACACGTGTAGCTACTACTACTACTACACGTGTAGCTACTACTACTACACGTGTAGCTGCTACTACTACTACTACACGTGTAGCTACTACTACTACTACACGTGTAGCTACTACTACAACTACACGTGTAGCTACTACTACTACTACTACACGTGTAGCTACTACTACTACAACTACACGTGTAGCTACTACTACACGTGTAGCTACTACTACAACTACACGTGTAGCTGCAACTACTACACGTGTAGCTGCAACTACACGTGTAGCTGCTACTACTACACGTGTAGCTGCAACTACACGTGTAGCTGCTACTACTACACGTGTAGCTGCTACTACTACACGTGTAGCTGCTGCTACTACACGTGTAGCTGCTGCTACTACACGTGTAGCTGCTACTACTACACGTGTAGCTGCTACTACTACACGTGTAGCTGCTACTACTACACGTGTAGCTGCTACTACTACTACTACACGTGTAGCTGCTACTACTACTACTACACGTGTAGCTGCTACTACTACTACTACACGTGTAGCTGCTACTACTACTACACGTGTAGCTACTTGTGTAGCTAGGATGATCCACCACTTGCCTGGAGGCGAGATCGCATTTCGACACTACTTCTATAAATGTTTACTTGTGTCGTAGTGTCAGCCGATAATCGCGATTTTTTTTAGGTTAGATCGCGTAAATACTTACGTGATTTTTTTGGGGGTGGGGTTAGATCGCGTCAATATTTACGCGATCTAACCCCCCAAAAAAACACCTCTGTTGTGGATAATATTGGTCGCGAAAGCTTGCTGCGTTTCAAACCGCTGTCAGCCGAGTTGACGAATAGGCCATGGAATTTTAGTCAAGTCTCAGCCTGTCCTCTGTGTGTGGGTCTCGTGGAGAAATTCATCTCAAGTGCAGTCGACTAGAGCAGTCGGAACGTCAGTCGGACGCTCATAGTTAAAGAAAGCTGTCTCGGGTGTGGACCAATCAACTTCAAGGACAGTGCATACATGATTAGAGTTATGTTTTTTGTTTGCATTACGACTGCAGGTATTGTGGTCTATGCAAACATGACTCCTTGTAAAAAAGGTGTCAATTTTGTTGCCAGATAGAAGGGTACAAAAACAATTATTATATTTTGCTACTGGCAAAGGAGGTTCCAATGGTGTAAATGCTTGCCCCGAGCTCTCATACTCAGATGGTGCATTGTCTTTGAGTTGTGCGCCTTTTGGCGTCATCTGGTCCAACACCATGTGAGACTAGGCTCTAAGGAAAGCTGTCTCGGGTGTGGACCAATCAACTTCAAGGACAGTGCATACATTATCAGAGTTATGTTTTTGTTTGCATTATGACTGCAGGTATTGTGGTCTATGCAAACATGACTCCTTGTAAAAAAGGTGTCAGTTTTGTTGCCAGATAGAAGGGTAAAAAAACAATTATCAACCCCTGAACTGTCGCTCCGATGCACCCCCCAAGGAGGCCGTGTGGACGATGGCGTGCGTAGAAAATACTTTTAACACGCATAATAGAGGTTTTAAAAAAAAAAATCTGGCTGTCGCCTGATGAAGCTGGTTGTAATGACTGGCGAAACGTCGTAACTCAGATTGTCAATGTTGTGGCTTGGCTCTCCAACACACCGGTGTGCTGTACTAGTACACTATACACTACACTATACTACAATACACTACTACACTATACACTACACTACTACACTATACTACAATACACTACTACACTATACACTACACTACTATAGACTACACTACTATACACTACACTACCATACACTACACTACTATACACTACACGACTATACACTACACTATACACACCACTACTACACTACACACTAGTGCTGTTCTAGTAACAAATTAGCCACGTTCTGTTTAGGTGGCAACCCTTACTATTTGGCTGTGTCGGGTGGTGGCAGGTTTTAACGACACGTATATTTACGCGATCTAACCCAAACAAAACCCTCTATGGATGATATTGGTCGCGAAAGCCTACCACGTGTTAAACTGACTTTAACACGGTTTATTTTTTGTTGTTTCTGTGGAGAGACACATGCGGGAAGGAATCGTTACTTGGTTTAGTTGAGTGGACGTTGCATCGTCCTTACGAGGTTTATTGTGACACCCCCCCACCACCACCACCAAGTACGGGAATTTTGACTGACAGATGAGCAGACCGAATGAATTAACACTTTCAAGGGACAGACGGATGGATGGACGGACGGACAGACAGACGCACAGACAGACCGACAGAGGGATGGAAACAGACAGATGGACGGACAGACGAATGCGTAGAGATACACACAGACAGATGGACAGGCAAACGAATGGTCGGGCAAACGAATGGATGAACAAAACGAATGGACGGACAAAACGAACGGAGAGATAAAACGAACGGACGGAGAAAATGATTGGACGGACAGAGAGATGGATTGACAGAGAGAGACACAGACAGATGGATTGACAGAGAGAGACACAGACATATGGATTGACAGAGAGAGACACAGACAGATGGATTAACAGAGAGAGACACAGACAGATGGATTGACAGAGAGAGACACAGAGAGATGGATTGACAGAGAGAGACACAGAGAGATGGATTGACAGAGAGACACAGACAGATGGATTGACAGAGAGAGACACAGACAGATGGATTGACAGAGAGAGACACAGACAGATGGATTGACAGAGAGAGACACAGACAGATGGATTGACAGAGAGACACAGACAGATGGATTGACAGAGAGAGACACAGACAGATGGATTGACAGAGAGAGACACAGACAGATGGATTGACAGAGAGAGACACAGACAGATGGATTGACAGAGAGAGACACAGACAAATGGACGGACAGAGAGAGACACAGACAGATGGATTGACAGAGAGAGACACAGACAGATGGATTGACAGAGAGAGACACAGACAGATGGATTGACAGAGAGAGACACAGACAGATGGATTGACAGAGAGAGACACAGACAGATGGATTGACAGAGAGAGACACAGACAGATGGATTGACAGAGAGAGACACAGACAGATGGATTGACAGAGAGAGACACAGACAGATGGATTGACAGAGAGACACAGACAGATGGATTGACAGAGAGAGACACAGACAGATGGATTGACAGAGAGAGACACAGACAGATGGATTGACAGAGAGAGACACAGACAGATGGATTGACAGAGAGACACAGACAGATGGATTGACAGAGAGAGACACAGACAGATGGATTGACAGAGAGAGACACAGACAGATGGATTGACAGAGAGAGACACAGACAGATGGATTGACAGAGAGAGACACAGACAAATGGACGGACAGAGAGAGACACAGACAGATGGATTGACAGAGAGAGACACAGACAGATGGATTGACAGAGAGAGACACAGACAGATGGATTGACAGAGAGAGACACAGACAGATGGATTGACAGAGAGAGACACAGACAGATGGATTGACAGAGAGAGACACAGACAGATGGATTGACAGAGAGAGACACAGACAGATGGATTGACAGAGACACAGACAGATGGATTGACAGAGAGAGACACAGACGGATGGACGGACAGGGCGAATACTAACCACTTGGATTTAAGAATAATTAAATTTTTGTAGCGGATGTCGATGACAACGCGTGCGCTTTACCCCGTGCAGGCTCCACGCCGGCTGGGCCTGCAGGCCGCCACCTGCTCCCGGCGTCGCGATGGCCTCTCCGCGCCGCCCCCCCCTCCTCTTCACGACCTTGTCGTCGTCATCGTCGGAGCCGGGAGTCAAGTCTGTGCTGGGAGGAGAGGACGGGGGGCACTCCCTGCCCAGACTGCCCGTACCCCCACTGCGTCAAACCCTGGAGCGATACCTGAAGGTGAGGTGGCTCGGGTGGATGCGGTTGGTGGGATTCTATTTTATGTTATCAATGATTGCAACTCGCTAGTCTACGGGACGTCTGGCAGAAACATCCGCGGAATTCTTTGGCGCGAGTCGCGACGGGGCTGCCGCAAGGTCGGACCGTGTCTGTCCCGGGTGCTTGTCGAGCTGGATTGGCTTCCGGTAGCGCTCGTCACACACACACAAAGTGCTCGCCACAAACGAACCACAGCACCTCGCGGATGTCGTCAACGAGCGTGAACCGTCGTCACGCGAACTCCGCCGCCGGTCGTCCTCGAGGAAAGATTTTGGCAAACCGTCGTACGAAGACTGCGCTCGCCGCTGCCATCGCGTGGCGCTTTCGGATTCGCTTCTGTGGCCGTCTGGAACGTTCTTCCGTCCGATATCAGGAAGCCGCTGGAGCTTTGCGCTTTAAAATTTCGATTGCAAACTCATTTATTTTAGAACTGTGCTCATTTTCTTGTCCTGCACCCGCACATCTGATTAGTGCGGTTGTCTATAGACTCAACACTGCCCATAGACTCAACACACTACCCATAGACTCAACACACTACCCATATACTCAACACTACCTATAGCCTAACACTGCCCATAGACTCAACACTGCCCATAGACTCAACACTGCCCATAGACTCAACACTGCCCATAGACTCAACACTGCCCATAGACCCAACACTACCCATAGACTCAACACTACCCATAGACTCAACACTGCCCATAGACTCAACACTGCACCTCCATTTAGCACGGTTGGCTACGTACGGCACGAGTAGAGAAGTTCTACGTCAACAACAACAACAACCGCCACTAAGTGGCGGTGACGTCACCACGACGCTTGTGCCAGGCTATGTGCACGTTGAGGCCACGTCGAACGCCCGCTGGCAGGAGGTCACGGGGCGGACCCAGGTGCCACGGGTCGACTGACTGAGATGACTGGCAGAACGCTGACCTGCCCTGACTCCCACCCTGACACCCACCCTGACACCCGCCCTGACACCCGCCCTCACACCCGCCCTGACACCCGCCCTGACACCCGCCCTGACACCCGCCCTGACACCCGCCCTGACACCCGCCCTGACACCCGCCCTGACACCCGCCCTGACACCCGCCCTGACACCCGCCCTGACACCCGCCCTGACACCCGCCCTGACACCCGCCCTGACACCCGCCCTGACACCCGCCCTGACACCCGCCCTGACACCCGCCCTGACACCCGCCCTGACACCCGCCCTGACACCCGCCCTGACACCCGCCCTGACACCCGCCCTGACACCCGCCCTGACACCCGCCCTGACACCCGCCCTGACACCCGCCCTGACACCCGCCCTGACACCCGCCCTGACACCCGCCCTGACACCCGCCCTGACACCCGCCCTGACACCCGCCCTGACACCCGCCCTGACACCCGCCCTGACACCCGCCCTGACACCCGCCCTGACACCCGCCCTGATTCCCAGGCGTTGGAGCCGCTGGTGCCTCCCGAGGAGCTGGTCTACACGCACCGCGTCGTCGAGAATTTCGGCAAACCGGGCGGCCTGGGTGAGGTGCTGCAGGCTCGGCTGGAGCGCAAGGCTCAGCGCTCCGACAACTGGGTGAGTCCGCGTCCCCAAAATTCCCGTGCGTGTCCTCACGTCCCTGTGCATGTCCCCACGTCCCGTGCGTGTCCCGACGTCCCCGTGTGTCCCGACGTCCCCGTGTCCCCATGTTCCCACATCCCCTTGTGTGTCCCTACATCTGTATGTCCCCACGTCTCCGTGTGTGTCCCCATGCGTGTCCCCACGCGTGTCCCCACGTCCCACTGTGTCCCCATGTCCCCGTGTGTCCCCATCCCCTTGCGAGTCCCTACATCTGTATGTCCCCACATCCGCGTGCGTGTCCCCACGTCCCCGTGCGTGTCCCCACGTCCCCATGTCCCCACATCCGCGTGCGTCTCCCCACGTCCCCACATCCCCGTGTATCCCTGTGTATCCCCACGCAGTCCTGAGTCTCGTGTTCCGCTCTTGTCCCCACGTTCCCCTCCCCCCCCCTCCCTCCCTCTCCCCCCGCAGCTGCGGGAGTGGTGGATGAAGACGACCTTCCTGGAGAATCGCGGCTCCCTGGCCGTCCACTCCAACCCGGGCGTCGTGCTGCCCAGGCAGGACTTCCACGACACGCAGGGCCAGCTCAGGTGCGGCCCCGTCAGCACTCCGTCAGCACCCCGTCAGCACCCCGTCAACACTCCAAACAACATCCGTCGCGTTCCCTTCCAGCTCTCAGAACTTGCCGCATTAGAAGCGCGACTTTTTTCTTTTTAGCGGGGGGACATTTTTTGTTGTTGTTGTATTTGCCGTCGAGTGCTTTTTTTGTCGCGTTTGTTCCGATTTTTGTCCCGAGGTCCGCAACGAGCATCTTTCAGCGGCGCCACCCCCCAGTGGGTGGCGTTGCCCGACTTGGCGGCCACCACCCACTGGTGGCGAGCGCCGCTACCCACGGGGCGGGCGCCAGCGAGTGAGGCACCCACCGGCTGCCACCGCCACCCGTGGGTTATGTCACCAGGTCGCATGTGCAGCTCAGTGGGCCTTACCTGGCTCAAATACAAAACCGTTAAGTCTTTAGTCGTCGTTAAAACTCCGACCCCCCCCCCCCCCCAGACCCAGAGAGGCCCGCGGGCAGCCGTGGGCAGCCGTGGGCGAATAAGGGGGCGCTCCACCGACGTGGAGATGGAGCGACGGAATCCGCCGATCCGCGTGTGTTGCGAGCGAGACTCCCCCGTGACTGCGGCGTGCGTCTCCTCCCGCCCTCCCGCCCCCCCCCCTCCCCCCCCCGCCCCCCCCCTCCCCCCCCCGCCCCCCGCCTCCCCGTCGCGCAGATTCGCGGCGAAGCTCATCAGCGCGGTGCTGAAATTCAAGGCCCTCGTCGATGGGTGAGTGGAAGAGCAAATACGGAGATCCCCCCCCCCCTCCTCCTCCCCCCCTCCTCCTCCTCTCCCCCTCCCCCGTGCAGCCTTTAGCGCTTTCCCGTTCCGACGACGAACCAGTTCTTCTGATACGTCGTCGGGGGGGGAGGTGGGGGGGGTCAGAATGTGCCAACCGCTGCCGCTCTGTGCCAGCGTCCCCTTGCGGGAGTCTCTCCGTCCTCGTCGGGGTCTCCGCCGACCCTCTACACCGCCGCAGTGGAGGGGGGGGGGCAGTTTCACCGATAAGACATCTTCAGTGCGAGGAGGGGTCTCTGCCGACCCTCTACACTGCCGCAGTGGTTCCTCGCTAACGGGGTGGGGGGGGCGGTGGGGGCAGTTTCGCCGATAAGACCTCATCAGTGCGAGGAGGGCCGCCGCGCATTTGAAACCACTGGGGGGGTTTGGCAGCAGCAGCCGCACGATGACGACGGTGATGGGGGGCTGTTTTCACATTCGCGTATTGTAGGGGGCCGCACGTCAGGGGCCGCACTGAAGGCCACCAGGGGCCCGCCAGCGGCAACCCTGCGGCGAAGAACGCCGCTCTACGCAGCACACGAAGGGGTTGGGTAACCGCCCGCCCGCTCGCCCGTCGTGTGTGAATCCACGACCCCCTGACCCCTCGTACGCCCACTCCCCCCCCCCCCCCCCCCTCCTCACCAGCGAGACCCTGCAGGGGAACCTGCACCGGGGCCGCCCGCTCTGCATGGACCAGTACCGCCGCATCTTCTCGTCGTGCCGCGTGCCGGGCCCGCGCCACGACACCGTCGTCAACTACGCGCTCCAGCGCGGCGGCGGCAACAATCCGCGGCACATCACCGTGGCGCACAACTATCAGGCGAGCCAGCCCCCCCCCAGCCCCCCCCCCCCCAGCCCCCCCCCCCAGCCCCCCCCCCCAGCCCCCCCCCAGCAGGCGTCAGTGTCTGGGTTCGAACCCACGACCTCCTGCACACCAGGCGAAGTAGTCAACATCTCCTAGCCACCGTGATGATGATGAGGGAGAGACACGCAAACTCCAAATATACAACAGCAGGCGTCAGTGTCTGGGATCGAACCCACAACCGCCTGTACACCAGGCGAGGTAGTCAACATCTCCTAGCCACCGTGGCGCACCTAATTACTCAAATAGGATCACGACACAGCAGTTAGCAACATCGCCTCCCCCGCTGCCCCCTAACCCCTCCTGATGCAGCGGGGGTCTCACCTGATGCGAGAAAGTGTCACGATGAATAGTCATAACACAGCATGCTTGCGTGCGTGCGTGCGTGTGTGCGTGTGTGCGTGCGTGCTTGCTTGCGTGCGTGCGTGCTTGCTTGCGTGCGTGTGTGCGTGCGTGCGTGCGTGTGTGCGTGCGTGCGTGCGTGCGTGCGTGTGTGCGTGCGTGCGTGCGTGCGTGCGTGCTTGCGTGTGTCGACGCAGTTCTTCCAGCTGGACGTCTACGACAGCCACGGCGCGGTGCTGAGCACCGAGCAGCTCTACTGGCAGCTGGAGAAGATCTGGAACCTGTCCATCAAGACCACCAAGGAGCCCATCGGCATCCTCACGGCGGAGCACCGCAACCGCTGGGGCACCGGCCACGACATCCTCATTCGCGGTACGAGCCGGGGCGGCGGCGGTGGGTGGGGGGGAGGCGGGCAGCAGAGGTCGCAAACGGGTTTTGATTCCTTACCCGTACCCGGCCGCACCAGGGTCACAAATGGGCCGGGTACGGGTACCCGTATGCTACCCGTACCCGTACCCTACCCGAAATGAGTGACAAACGGTTACTCACCAGTGACTCACGGCCTACCCGTACCCGTACCCGGCCGCACCAGGGTCGCAAACGGGTACCCGTACCCGGCCGGGTACGAGTAGCCGGGTATCGGGTAGGGTACGGGTATCGGGTACCCGGTTGCGACGTCTGGCGGGCAGCCGGTGGGGAGACAAAGGCGGCCGGGCGTGGTGCTGCTGGCCCACCCACCCCTCGTGTGCCGTGCGGGTCCTCGCCAACAGCACTTGCCCCTACATGCGTGTGACACGTGCCCTCTGCCCTGTGTGTGTGACACGTGCCCTCTGCCCTGCGTGTGACACGTGCCCTCTGCCCTGTGTGTGACACGTGCCCTCTGCCCTGTGTGTGACACGTGCCCTCTGCCCTGCGTGTGACACGTGCCCTCTGCCCTGTGTGTGACACGTGCCCTCTGCCCTGTGTGTGACACGTGCCCTCTGCCCTGCGTGTGACACGTGCCCTCTGCCCTGTGTGTGACACGTGCCCTCTGCCCTGCGTGTGACACGTGCCCTCTGCCCTGTGTGTGTGACACGTGCCCTCTGCCCTGTGTGTGTGACACGTGCCCTCTGCCCTGTGTGTGTGACACGTGCCCTCTGCCCTGTGTGTGACACGTGCCCTCTGCCCTGTGTGTGTGACACGTGCCCTCTGCCCTGTGTGTGTGACACGTGCCCTCTGCCCTGTGTGTGTGACACGTGCCCTCTGCCCTGTGTGTGTGACACGTCGCAGACAAGCTGAACCGCGAGTCGACGCGCGTCATCCAGCAGAGCATCTTCGCCGTGTGCCTGGACGCGCCGATGCCGCCCACCACGGGGGAGGAGGACATGCAGCTGAGCCGCATGTCGGCGGAGATCCTGCACGGGGGCGGCAGCCGCGCCAACTCGGGCAACCGCTGGTTCGACAAGACGCTGCAGGTGCGTGCGTGCGTGTGTGTGTCTGTGTGTGTCTGTACCAGCGGTGTCAAGATCGGCCTCTGTGGAGGAGGCTCGTGAAGGACGCTACTGGGCAGTTGGAGGCAGTCGCCCTCCAACAACAACGGAGGGCGGAGGAGCGACGCTCACAACAACGAGCAGAGCGCCAGGTGGCTAAAGCACAGCAAGTTGGTACAGTAGGGGGCACAGGTGGTACATCAGCCAGTCATCTCGGTCATCTCGGTCAGTCGACACGTGGCACCTGCTGGGTCTGCCCCGTGACCTCCTGCCAGCGGGTGTTCGACACTTCACGTGGTAGCCTCAAGGTGCACATGGCCTGGCACAAGCGTCGTGGTGACGTCACCGCCACTTAGTGGCGAATGGCGGTTGTTGTTCTTGTTGAGTGTGCGTGTGTTGAGCGGTGGTCCAGCGGTCAGCGCGCCACGCTACGAACCCGGCAACCCGAGTTCGATTCCTGCTCACTGCCAACACCGGTGACGATTATCTGAACCGGTCCTGGGCCTCCCCTAGGTCGACTCAGCCTCACACGAGTACCGGGTGCGGTGTGTAGTAAACATCGCCACTGGGGAGACAAAGGCGGCCGGGCGTGGTGCTGGCGACCCACCCCTCATAGGTGCTCGCTAACAGCACTTGCCCCTACAGTCTGTTAAGGCTACACAGGGATCTTTGTTTTGCCACGTGATGAGATGGTATTGCGATCCACCCGGCACTCCTGCCCATGAACTCATCGCTCCATCGCTGTCTCTGTGTGTGTCTGTGCTGCCCCGTTGCCGCACCCCCCCCCCCCCCCCCCCATTCTGTGCCACCCCCCCCCTCCTCCTCCTAGTTTGTGGTGGGCGAGGACGGCACATGCGGGCTGCTGTATGAGCGCGGCGTGGCCGAGGGCGTGCCCATCATGCGCATTGCCGACTACGCAGTGGCCGACTGGTGAGTAAGCGCGATGGGCCACGACGATGGGGCGCAGCGATGGGGCCTATGGCAGGGCGTGGCGATGGGATGCAGCGATGGGGCGCTGCGATGAGGCACAGGGATGGGGCCCATTGCAGGGCGCTGCGATGAGGCACATCAAGGGGGGTGCAACGATGGGGCCTAGGGCAGGGCGTGTTTGATCGGCGTGCGTTTACTTCCTGACGCGACGGCGCGGTTCGGAAACGCGCGCGGTCATTCACGACGGACACGGAACAGAAACTTTGAGAGGCAGCCGGGTCGGGAAGCGAACCTAGGAGCCCCTTCTCGCAGTTCGTATGTACGTATGTACAAACTCCAAATATACAGCAGCAGGCGTCAGGATCAGGATGGAACCCACAACCTCCTGTCCACCAGGCGAGGTGGTTAACATCTCCTAGCCACCGTGATGATGATGAGAGAGAGAGGCACGCAAACTCTAAATACACAGCAGCAGGCGTCAGGGTCAGGATGGAACCCACAACCTCCTGTCCACCAGGCGAGGTAGTTAACATCTCCTAGCCACCGTGATGATGATGAGAGTAGTATCTCTTGGAATCTCTCATTTACTTGATACAGCGAGCGTGCTGTGACGGTTCCACCTGAAGACGGAAGCTTGTGTTGCCTCCGAAACGTCGTGATTTTTAATTTTTATTTATTTTTATTTTACTTTTATTAATTTAAATTTTTTGACCCACGTGACTTTACCGAAAAAACCCAAGAATGTGAATACTTGCAGTCACGAAAGCTTCAAATCTAGAATTATGTGACAAAGTCCTTCATTACACTTTATTACACTTTCGTTCGCAGCCAGCAGCAGCAGTGGGAGGAGCCGCGTTCGAGCGCGGCGAGCCTGGAGACCCCGCGGAAGCTCTACTTCAACATCAACTCGGACGTGAAGGACCTCATCGAGTCGGCCAAGGTCCACCTGGACATGTGAGCGAGCCCCGGGTCACCGTCGTCGCCCTCATCAGTCGCGGATATCGTCGTCATCGTAGCAGCAACAGCAGCAGCAGTAGCAGCAGCATCAGCAGCATCAGCAGCATCAGCAGCATCAGCAGCATCAGCAGCAGCAGCATCAGCAGCAGCAGCAGCAGCAGCAGCATCAGCAGCATCAGCAGCAGCAGCAGCATCAGCAGCATCAGCAGCAGCAGTAGCAGCAGCAGCAGCATCAGCAGCAGTAGCAGCAGCAGCAGCAGCAGCAGCAGTAGCAGCAGCATCATCAGCAGCAGCAGCATCAGCAGCAGCAGCATCAGCAGCATCAGCAGCACCGTCGGCTTTGTCGTCCGTGGCTAGCTGAACGTGGTGGCTAGGAGATGTTAACTACCTCGCCTGGTGTACAGGAGGTCGTGGGTTCGATCGCGACCCTGACGCCTGCTGCTGTATATTTGGAGTTTCTGTGTCTCTTTCTCTCATCAACACGGTGGCTAGGAGATGTTAACTACCTCGCCCGATATACAGGAAGATCGTGGGTTCGATCCCGACCCTGACACCTGTTTATTTGGAGTTTGCGTGTCTCTCTCATCATCATCACGGTGGCTAGGAGATGTTAACTTCCTCGCCTGGTGTGCAGGAGGTCGTGGGTTCGATCCCGACCCTGACGCCTGCTGCTGTATATTTGGAAGTGTCTCTCTTCCCGTGGTCGCGTGTATTTTTTTCTCCGGGCCCTCCTCCGAGGGTCACGAAAACGGCCGTGAGCATGCTTGCGTCAAATACAATCCGTCAAAGGATTTATTTTTCTCCGAGTGCTCCGGTTTTTTCCCGTCCCCATTTTGAATCAACTTCACGCGTTCAGAGCATTTGGCTGCTGTCAATTTGCACGTGACAAGCCACCGCCTCTTTGATCTGTCGTTTGTGACCAGGTAGTTTCTGAAAAAGAGCTGTATAGGTCAGTGGACCCTTTCCTAGTAAAATAGTTCAGCTTAATAATCTTCTGCACCATCAGCAGCAAGAGCATCTTGATAATTATCAGCAGCAGCAGCAGCAACAGCAGCCCGCAAGAGCAACGTTTGAAACAGCACTCCCATCATCATGGTCATCACAATCATCAGCAGCAGCATCAGCAGCATCAGCAGCATCAGCAGCAGCAGCATCAGCAGCAGCAGCAGCAGCGTCATAATCATCACCAGCAGCAGGGACAGATTTATCAGCGACGTCCGCATCACAGTCATCGTCACCGTGGTTATCAGCATCAGCAACAGCATCAGCATTACTCCCTGCAGAATTATCGTCGTCATCGTCATTGTCATCGTCGTCATCGTCATTGTCACCGTCATTGTCACCGTCATTGTCACCGTCATTGTCACCGTCATTGTCACCGTCATTGTCACCGTCATTGTCACCGTCATCGTCATTGTCATCGTCATTGTCAACGTCGTCATCGTCATTGTCATCGTCATTGTCACCGTCATTGTCATCGTCATTGTCACCGTCATCATGGTAATCATCGTCGTCGTCGTCATCATTGTAATCATCATCGTCATTATCATCATCGTCATCATCATCATTGTCATCATCGTCATCATTGTCGTCATCATTGTCGTCATCATCGTCATCATCGTCATTGTCATCGTCATCATCGTCGTCATCATGGTCATTATCATAATCGTCATCATCGTCGTCATCATTGTCATCGTCGTCGCCATCGTCGTCATCATCCCACAATGCCGTGCGGTGGCGAGTATTAAAACGTTCTGGCCGACCCCCACAGCCAGGTGGGTGACCTGGACATCCGCTGCCTGGTCTACCGGAGGTTCGGCAAGGACTTCCTCAAGCAGCAGGGCCTCAGCCCCGACGCCTTCATCCAGATGGCGCTGCAGCTCGCGTACTACAGGTGGGCGCTGGTGGTGGGTGTGGAGGTGACGGGGTGAGTGGGTGAACGAGTGGTTATGTAAATCGGTGTGGGCAGGTCGGTGATGGAGGAGAGGGTGGGTGGGATGAGCGAATGAGTAGCCGAGTGAGTGATTCGGTGATTGGGTGGGTGAGTCAGTCAGTGGGTGGATGGTTAAGTGAGTGAGTGTTGCGAGTGCGTGGATCGTGAAGTGAGCGAGTCGGGGAGTGAGTGAGTGAGTGCGTGAATGAATGATTTTGTGGGTGGTGGACTGAGTAGGTGAGTGAGTTTCTGGGTGAGTGGGCGAGTGGGTGAGTGGGCGAGCGGGCGAGTGGGCGAGTGGGCGTGTGAGTGGGCGGACAAGTGAGTGGGCGTGCGAGTGAGCGGACAAGTGAGTGGGTGGGTGGGCAGGCGGGCAAGGTGAGTGAGTGGGTGAGGCAGTGAGCGAGTGAGTGAGTGGGTGAGGCAGTGAGCGAGTGAGTGGGTGGGTGGGTGGGGAGGTGAGTGAGTGGGTGGGTGGGTGGGGAGGTGAGTGAGCGGGCGGGCGAGTGGGTGGGTGGGTGGGTGAGCGAATAGGTGACTGAGTGGGTGAGTGGGCGAGTGGTTGAGTCGGCGAGCGGGTGAGTGGGCGAGCGAGTGGGTGTGCGAGGGAGCGGGCGAGTGAGCGGACGAGTGAGTGGGCAAGCGAGGTGAGTGAGTGAGTTAGTGGGCGGGCGAGGTGAGTGAGCAAGCGAGTGATTGAGCGAGTGAGTGGGCGTGCGAGTGAGCGGACGAGTGGGTGGGCGTGCGAGTGAGCGGACGAGCGAGCGAACAGGTGAGTGAGCGGGCGGGCGAGTGAGTGGGTGAGGGAGGGAGTGAGCGAGTGGGCGGGCGGGCGAGCGAACAGGTGAGTGAGCGGGCGGGCGAGTGAGTGGGTGAGGGAGTGAGCGAGTGGGCGGGCGGGCGGGCGGGTGGGCGGGCGAGGTGAGTGAGCGGGCGGGCAAGCGAGTGAGTGGGTAGGGAGGTGAGTGGGCGAGGTGAGTGGGCGGGTGGGCGAGCGAGTGAGTGAGTGGGTGGGTGGGCGGGGAGGTGAGTGAGCGGGTGGGTAGGTGGGCTAGGTGAGTGAGCGAGCGGGCGGGCGAGCGAGTGAGTGAGTGGGTGGGTGGGCAGGGAGGTGAGTGAGTGGGTGGGTGGGCAGGGAGGTGAGTGAGCGGGTGGGTAGGTGGGCTAGGTGAGTGAGCGAGCGAGCGGGCGGGCGAGCGAGTGAGTGAGCGGGTGGGTGGGCGGGGAGGTGAGTGAGCGGGTGGGTAGGTGGGCTAGGTGAGTGAGTGAGCGGGTGGGTAGGTGGGCTAGGTGAGTGAGCGAGTGGGCGGGCGGGCGAGTGAGTGAGTGAGTGAGTGAGTGAGTGGGTGGGTGGGCGGGGAGGTGAGTGAGCGGGTGGGTAGGTGGGCTAGGTGAGTGAGCGAGCGGGCGGGTGGGTGGGGAGGTGAGTGAGCGGGCGAGTGAGCGGGTGGGTGGGGAGGTGAGTGAGCGGGCGAGTGAGCGGGTGGGTGGGGAGGCGAGTGAGCGCCTCTGGTGGCTGTGTGTGCAGGCTGCACGGCGGGGTGTGCTCCACCAGCGCGAGTGAGTGGGTGGGTGAGTGGGTGAGTGAGTGGGTGGGTGAGTGGGTGAGTGGGTGAGTGAGTGAGCGGGTGAGTGAGTGAGCGAGTGAGTGGGTGAGTGAGTGGGTGAGTGGGTGAGTGAGCGGGTGAGTGGGTGAGTGGGTGAGTGAGTGGGTGGGTGAGTGAGCGAGTGAGCGGGCGAGGTGAGTGGGTGAGTGAGTGGGTGAGGGAGGGAGTGAGCGAGAGAGAGGGTGGGCGAGGTGAGGGGGTGAGGGAGGGAGTGAGCGAGTGAGTGGGTGGGTGGGTAGGTGAGTGAGCGGGTGAGTGAGTGGGTGGGCGGGGAGGTGGGTGGGCGAGTGAGTGAGTGGGTGGGGAGGTGAGTGAGTGGGTGGGCGGGGAGGTGGGTGGGCGAGTGAGTGAGCGAGCGAGTGAGTGAGTGAGCTAGCGGGTGGGTGGGTGGGGAGGTGAGTGAGCGAGTGAGTGGGTGGGTGGGTGAGTGAGTGAGCGGGCGAGTGAGTGGGTGGGCGGGTGGGTGGGTAGGGAGGTGAGTGAGCGCCTCTGGTGGCTGTGTGTGCAGGCTGCACGGCGGGGTGTGCTCCACCAGCGAGAGTGAGTGGGTGGGTGAGTGAGTGAGTGAGTGGGTGGGTGAGTGAGTGAGTGAGTGGGCGAGCGGGTGGGTGGGTGGGTGGGGAGGTGAGTGAGTGGGTGGGCGGGGAGGTGAGTGAGCGAGCGGGTGGGTGGGTGGGTGAGTGAGTGAGTGGGTGGGTGGGTGAGTGAGTGAGTGAGTGGGTGGGTGAGTGAGTGAGTGAGTGGGCGAGCGGGTGGGTGGGTGGGTGAGTGAGTGAGTGAGCGGGTGGGCGGGGAGGTGAGTGAGCGAGCGGGTGGGTGGGTGGGTGAGTGAGTGAGTGAGTGAGTGGGTGGGTGGGTGAGTGAGTGAGCGGGCGAGTGAGTGGGTGAGCGGGCGAGTGAGTGGGTGAGCGGGTGGGTGGGTGGGGAGGTGAGTGAGCGCCTCTGGTGGCTGTGTGTGCAGGCTGCACGGCGGGGTGTGCTCCACCAGCGAGAGTGGGTGAGTGAGCGAGTGAGTGGGTGGGTGGGTGAGTGAGTGAGTGGGCGAGCGGGTGGGTGGGTGGGTGGGGAGGTGAGTGAGCGCCTCTGGTGGCTGTGTGTGCAGGCTGCACGGCGGGGTGTGCTCCACCAGCGAGAGTGAGTGGGTGGGTGAGTGGGTGAGTGAGTGAGTGAGTGAGCGAGTGAGTGGGTGGGTGGGTGGGGAGGTGAGTGAGCGCCTCTGGTGGCTGTGTGTGCGCAGGCTGCACGGCGGGGTGTGCTCCACCAGCGCGAGTGAGTGAGTGGGTGAGTGGGTGAGTGGGTGGGTGGGTGAGGAGGTGAGCGAGTGAGTGAGTGGGTGGGGAGGTGAGTGAGCGCCTCTGGTGGCTGTGTGTGCGCAGGCTGCACGGCGGGGTGTGCTCCACCAGCGAGAGTGAGTGAGTGAGCGAGTGAGTGGGTGGGTGGGTGAGTGAGTGAGTGGGCGAGCGGGTGGGTGAGCGGGTGGGTGGGTAGGGAGGTGAGTGAGCGCCCTCTGGTGGCTGTGTGCGCAGGCTGCACGGCGGGGTGTGCTCCACCAGCGAGAGCGCCACCACGCGGATGTTCCACCTGGGCCGCACCGACATTGTCCGCTCCACCTCCTCACACTCGCTGCGCTTCGTGGAGGCCTTCGACAGCCCCGACACTCCGGTACACGTTGTTGTGGTTGCGTGTGTGTGCTGATGACGGTGTGTGTGTGTGTTGGTGACGCTGTGTGTGTGTGTGTGTTGGTGGCGGTGTGTGTGTGCGTGTGCTGGTGACGCTGTGTGTGTGTGTGTGCTGATGACGGTGTGTGTGTGTGTGTGCTGGTGACGCTGTGTGTGTGTGTGTGCTGGTGACGCTGGGTGTGTGTGTGTGCTGGTGACGCTGTGTGTGTGTGTGTGCCCTGGTGACGCTGTGTGTGTGTGCTGGTGACGGTGTGTGTGTGTGTGCTGGTGACGGTGTGTGTGTGTGTGTGTGCTGGTGACGCTGTGTGTGTGTGTGTGTGCTGGTGACGCTGTGTGTGTGTGTGTGCTGGTGACGCTGTGTGTGTGTGCTGGTGACGTTGTGTGTGTGTGTGTGTGCTGGTGACTCTGTGTGTGTGTGTGTGTGTGCTGGTGACGCTGTGTGTGTGTGCTGGTAACGTTGTGTGTGTGCTGGTGACGCTGTGTGTGTGTGTATGCTGGTCATGCTGTGTGTGTGTGTGTGTGTTGGTGACGCTGTGTGTGTGTGTGTGTGTTGGTGACGCTGTGTGTGTGTGTGTGCTGGTGATGCTGTGTGTGTGTGCTGGTGACGCTGTGTGTGTGTGTGTGCTGGTGACGCTGTATGTGTGTGTGCTGGTGACGCTGTGTGTGTGTGTGTGCTGGTGACGCTGTGTGTGTGTGCTGGTGACGCTGTGTGTGTGTGTTGGTGACGCTGTATGTGTGTGTGCTGGTGACGTTATGTGTGTGCTGGTGACGCTGTGTGTGTGTGTGCTGGTGATGCTGTGTGTGTGTGCTGGTCATGCTGTGTGTGTGTGTGCACGTGTGTGTGTGTGTGTGCTGGTGACACTGTGTGTGTGTGCTGGTCATGCTGTGTGTGTGCGCGTGTGTGTGTGTGTGTGTGTGCTGGTGATGTTGTGTGTGTGTGCTGGTGACACTCTGTGTTTGTGACGCTGTATGTGTGTGTGCTGGTGACGTTGTGTGTGTGCTGGTGACGCTGTGTGTGTGTGTGTGCTGGTGACACTGTGTGTTTGTGACGCTGTGATGTCGTGATCGCAGGACGCCGAGAAGCTGGCGCTGCTGAGGGCGGCGATCCAGACTCACGTGGAGGCCACGGAGCAGGTGGGGAGCTCGCCGCGCCGGCTGGAGCCGGGACGGGTTCGGGGTAGCGCCTCGTGTGCCGTGCCGGCCTTCGTAGGTGCTCGCTAACAGCACTTGCCCCAACAGTCTATTAAGGCTACACGGGGGATCTTAGTCTGGTGGTGTAGCGGTTAGCGCCACGGTGCGCTACGAAGCCAGCGACCCGAGTTCGAATCCGGCTCACGGCCAACACCGGTCACGATTATCTGAACCGGTCATGGGCCTCCCCTAGGTCGACTCAGCCTCAAATGAGTACCTGGTGCCGTGTGCAGTAAACATCGCCACTCAGGAGACAAAGTTAGCAGGGCGTGATGCTGGCGACCCACCCCCTCGTGTGCCGTGCCGGCCTTCATAGGCGCTCGCTAACAGCACGTGCCCCTACAGTCGATTAAGGCTGCACGGGGGATCTTTGTGTGTGTGTGTGTGTGTCAGGCTATGACGGGCCAGGCTATAGACGCCCACCTGCTGGGCCTGAAGCTGCAGGCCATCGCGGACGGCCACAGCGTGCCGCAGCTCTACATGGACACCTCCTACGCCATCGCCACGCACTTCCGCCTCTTCACCAAGCAGGTGCGGCAGAGGTCGCAAACGGGTTTTGATTCCTTTCCCGTACCCGGCCGCACCAGGGTCGCAGACGGGTACCCGTACCCGGCCGTACCTGTACCCGACCGGGTACGGGTAGGGTATGGGTATCGGGTACCTGATTGCGACCTCTGGGATGAAGCAATGTTGCAGGCGCGGGTGGGTTGATTCTAGGAACTTGAATTGTGAGAAGAGACAAGACGTTGGGAAATGAGTGACAAACGGTGACTCACCAGTGAGTCACGGCCTACCCGATACCCGGCTACCCGTACCCGGCCGGCCGGGTACGGGTAGCCGGGTATCGGGTAGGGTACGGGTATCGGGTACCCGGTTGCGACCTCTGAGGTGCGGGCCGCACCGGGGCACAACAGGCACAGGTCACAGGTCACCTAGGCGAGGAGTGGTAACGGTTATTCCTCGCTTGCAAAGTAGTTCCCGGGTTCGATTCTCGACCCTTGCTTGCAGTTTGTATTCTCTAACACTGAACCATAGACTCAACACTGCCCACAGACTCAACACTGCCCATAGACTCAACACTACCCATAGACTCAACACTGCCCACAGACTCAACACTGCCCATAGACTCAACACTACCCATACACTCAACACTGCCCACAGACTCAACACTACCCATAGACTCAACACTGCCCATAGACTCAACACTGCCCATAGACTCAACACTGCTCATAGACTCAACACTGCCCATAGACTCAACACTGCCCATAGACTCAACACTACCCATACACTCAACACTGCCCACAGACTCAACACTGCCCACAGACTCAACACTGCCCATAGACTCAACACTACCCATAGACTCAACACTGCCCATAGACTCAACACTGCCCATAGACTCAACACTGCCCATAGACTCAACACTACCCATAGACTCAACACTACCCATACACTCAACACTGCCCACAGACTCAACACTGCCCACAGACTCAACACTGCCCATAGACTCAACACTACCCATAGACTCAACACTGCCCATAGACTCAACACTGCCCATAGACTCAACACTACCCATAGACTCAACACTGCCCATAGACTCAACACTGCCCATAGACTCAACACTACCCATAGACTCAACACTGCCCATAGACTCAACACTGCCCATAGACTCAACACTACCCATAGACTCAACACTGCTCACAGACTCAACACTGCCCATAGACTCAACACTACCCATAGACTCAACACTGCCCATAGACTCAACACTGCCCATAGACTCAACACTACCCATATAC
Source organism: Lampetra planeri (assembly GCF_965212315.1). NCBI lineage: Eukaryota > Metazoa > Chordata > Hyperoartia > Petromyzontiformes > Petromyzontidae > Lampetra > Lampetra planeri. The sequence continues at coordinate 345,547 of NW_027613851.1, forward strand.
TCAACACTGCCCATAGACTCAACACTGCCCATAGACTCAACACTGCCCATAGACTCAACACTACCCATAGACTCAACACTGCCCATAGACTCAACACTGCCCATAGACTCAACACTGCCCATAGACTCAACACTACCCATAGACTCCACACTACCCATAGACTCAACACTGCCCACAGACTCAACACTGCCCATAGACTCAACACTACCCATAGACTCAACACTGCCCACAGACTCAACACTACCCATAGACTCAACACTGCCCATAGACTCAACACTACCCATAGACTCAACACTGCCCACAGACTCAACACTGCCCATTGACTCAACACTACCCATAGACTCAACACTGCCCATAGACTCAACACTACCCATAGACTCAACACTGCCCACAGACTCAACACTACCCATAGACTCAACACTACCCATAGACTCAACACTGCCCACAGACTCAACACTACCCATAGACTCAACACTGCCCATAGACTCAACACTACCCATAGACTCAACACTGCCCATAGACTCAACACTGCTCATAGACTCAACACTGCCCATAGACTCAACACTGCCCATAGACTCAACACTACCCATACACTCAACACTGCCCACAGACTCAACACTGCCCACAGACTCAACACTGCCCATAGACTCAACACTACCCATAGACTCAACACTGCCCATAGACTCAACACTGCCCATAGACTCAACACTGCCCATAGACTCAACACTACCCATAGACTCAACACTGCCCATAGACTCAACACTGCCCATAGACTCAACACTACCCATAGACTCAACACTGCCCATAGACTCAACACTGCCCATAGACTCAACACTGCCCATAGACTCAACACTACCCATAGACTCAACACTGCTCACAGACTCAACACTGCCCATAGACTCAACACTACCCATAGACTCAACACTGCCCATAGACTCAACACTGCCCATAGACTCAACACTACCCATAGACTCAACACTGCCCATAGACTCAACACTGCCCATAGACTCAACACTGCCCATAGACTCAACACTACCCATAGACTCAACACTACCCATAGACTCAACACTGCCCATAGACTCAACACTGCCCATAGACTCAACACTGCCCATAGACTCAACACTACCCATAGACTCAACACTACCCATAGACTCAACACTGCCCACAGACTCAACACTGCCCATAGACTCAACACTACCCATAGACTCAACACTGCCCACAGACTCAACACTACCCATAGACTCAACACTGCCCATAGACTCAACACTACCCATAGACTCAACACTGCCCACAGACTCAACACCGCCCATTGACTCAACACTACCCATAGACTCAACACTGCCCATAGACTCAACACTACCCATAGACTCAACACTGCCCACAGACTCAACACTACCCATAGACTCAACACTACCCATAGACTCAACACTGCCCACAGACTCAACACTACCCATAGACTCAACACTGCCCATAGACTCAACACTGCTCATAGACTCAACACTGCCCATAGACTCAACACTGCCCATAGACTCAACACTACCCATACACTCAACACTGCCCACAGACTCAACACTGCCCACAGACTCAACACTGCCCATAGACTCAACACTACCCATAGACTCAACACTGCCCATAGACTCAACACTGCCCATAGACTCAACACTGCCCATAGACTCAACACTACCCATAGACTCAACACTGCCCATAGACTCAACACTGCCCATAGACTCAACACTACCCATAGACTCAACACTGCCCATAGACTCAACACTGCCCATAGACTCAACACTGCCCATAGACTCAACACTACCCATAGACTCAACACTGCTCACAGACTCAACACTGCCCATAGACTCAACACTACCCATAGACTCAACACTGCCCATAGACTCAACACTGCCCATAGACTCAACACTACCCATAGACTCAACACTGCCCATAGACTCAACACTGCCCATAGACTCAACACTGCCCATAGACTCAACACTACCCATAGACTCAACACTGCCCATAGACTCAACACTGCCCATAGACTCAACACTGCCCATAGACTCAACACTACCCATAGACTCAACACTGCCCACAGACTCAACACTGCCCATAGACTCAACACTACCCATAGACTCAACACTGCCCACAGACTCAACACTACCCATAGACTCAACACTGCCCATAGACTCAACACTACCCATAGACTCAACACTGCCCACAGACTCAACACTGCCCATTGACTCAACACTACCCATAGACTCAACACTGCCCATAGACTCAACACTACCCATAGACTCAACACTGCCCACAGACTCAACACTACCCATAGACTCAACACTGCCCATAGACTCAACACTGCCATAAACTCAACACTGCCCATAGACTCAACACTGCCCATAGACTCAACACTACCCATAGACTCAACACTGCCCATAGACTCAACACTACCCATAGACTCAACACTGCCCATAGACTCAACACTGCCCATAGACTCAACACTGCCCATAGACTCAACACTACCCATAGACTCAACACTACCCATACACTCAACACTGCCCACAGACTCAACACTGCCCACAGACTCCACACTGCCCATAGACTCAACACTACCCATAGACTCAACACTGCCCATAGACTCAACACTGCCCATAGACTCAACACTGCCCATAGACTCAACACTACCCATAGACTCAACACTGCCCATAGACTCAACACTGCCCATAGACTCAACACTACCCATAGACTCAACACTGCCCATAGACTCAACACTGCCCATAGACTCAACACTGCCCATAGACTCAACACTACCCATAGACTCAACACTGCTCACAGACTCAACACTGCCCATAGACTCAACACTACCCATAGACTCAACACTGCCCATAGACTCAACACTGCCCATAGACTCAACACTACCCATATACTCAACACTGCCCATAGACTCAACACTGCCCATAGACTCAACACTACCCATAGACTCAACACTGCCCATAGACTCAACACTGCCCATAGACTCAACACTGCCCATAGACTCAACACTACCCATAGACTCAACACTACCCATAGACTCAACACTGCCCACAGACTCAACACTGCCCATAGACTCAACACTACCCATAGACTCAACACTGCCCACAGACTCAACACTACCCATAGACTCAACACTGCCCATAGACTCAACACTCCCCATAGACTCAACACTGCCCACAGACTCAACACTGCCCATTGACTCAACACTACCCATAGACTCAACACTGCCCACAGACTCAACACTACCCATAGACTCAACACTACCCATAGACTCAACACTGCCCACAGACTCAACACTACCCATAGACTCAACACTGCCCATAGACTCAACACTACCCATAGACTCAACACTGCCCATAGACTCAACACTGCTCATAGACTCAACACTGCCCATAGACTCAACACTGCCCATAGACTCAACACTACCCATACACTCAACACTGCCCACAGACTCAACACTGCCCACAGACTCAACACTGCCCATAGACTCAACACTACCCATAGACTCAACACTGCCCATAGACTCAACACTGCCCATAGACTCAACACTGCCCATAGACTCAACACTACCCATAGACTCAACACTGCCCATAGACTCAACACTGCCCATAGACTCAACACTACCCATAGACTCAACACTGCCCATAGACTCAACACTGCCCATAGACTCAACACTGCCCATAGACTCAACACTACCCATAGACTCAACACTGCTCACAGACTCAACACTGCCCATAGACTCAACACTACCCATAGACTCAACACTGCCCATAGACTCAACACTGCCCATAGACTCAACACTACCCATAGACTCAACACTGCCCATAGACTCAACACTGCCCATAGACTCAACACTGCCCATAGACTCAACACTACCCATAGACTCAACACTGCCCATAGACTCAACACTGCCCATAGACTCAACACTGCCCATAGACTCAACACTACCCATAGACTCAACACTACCCATAGACTCAACACTGCCCACAGACTCAACACTGCCCATAGACTCAACACTACCCATAGACTCAACACTGCCCACAGACTCAACACTACCCATAGACTCAACACTGCCCATAGACTCAACACTACCCATAGACTCAACACTGCCCACAGACTCAACACTGCCCATTGACTCAACACTACCCATAGACTCAACACTGCCCATAGACTCAACACTACCCATAGACTCAACACTGCCCACAGACTCAACACTACCCATAGACTCAACACTACCCATAGACTCAACACTGCCCACAGACTCAACACTACCCATAGACTCAACACTGCCCATAGACTCAACACTGCTCATCGACTCAACACTGCCCATAGACTCAACACTGCCCATAGACTCAACACTACCCATACACTCAACACTGCCCACAGACTCAACACTGCCCACAGACTCAACACTGCCCATAGACTCAACACTACCCATAGACTCAACACTGCCCATAGACTCAACACTGCCCATAGACTCAACACTGCCCATAGACTCAACACTACCCATAGACTCAACACTGCCCATAGACTCAACACTGCCCATAGACTCAACACTACCCATAGACTCAACACTGCCCATAGACTCAACACTGCCCATAGACTCAACACTGCCCATAGACTCAACACTACCCATAGACTCAACACTGCTCACAGACTCAACACTGCCCATAGACTCAACACTACCCATAGACTCAACACTGCCCATAGACTCAACACTGCCCATAGACTCAACACTACCCATAGACTCAACACTGCCCATAGACTCAACACTGCCCATAGACTCAACACTGCCCATAGACTCAACACTACCCATAGACTCAACACTGCCCATAGACTCAACACTGCCCATAGACTCAACACTGCCCATAGACTCAACACTACCCATAGACTCAACACTACCCATAGACTCAACACTGCCCACAGACTCAACACTGCCCATAGACTCAACACTACCCATAGACTCAACACTGCCCACAGACTCAACACTACCCATAGACTCAACACTGCCCATAGACTCAACACTACCCATAGACTCAACACTGCCCACAGACTCAACACTGCCCATTGACTCAACACTACCCATAGACTCAACACTGCCCATAGACTCAACACTACCCATAGACTCAACACTGCCCACAGACTCAACACTACCCATAGACTCAACACTGCCCATAGACTCAACACTGCCATAAACTCAACACTGCCCATAGACTCAACACTGCCCATAGACTCAACACTACCCATAGACTCAACACTGCCCACAGACTCAACACTGCCCATAGACTCAACACTACCCATAGACTCAACACTGCCCATAGACTCAACACTGCCATAAACTCAACACTGCCCATAGACTCAACACTACCCATAGACTCAACACTGCCCATAGACTCAACACTGCCCATAGACTCAACACTACCCATAGACTCAACATTACCCATAGACTCAACACTACCCATAGACTCAACACTACCCATAGACTCAACACCACCCATAGACTCAACACTGCCCATAGACTCAACACTGCCCATAGACTCAACACCACCCATAGACTCAACACTGCCCATAGACTCAACACTGCCCATAGACTCAACACCACCCATAGACTCAACACTGCCCATAGACTCAACACTGCCCATAGACTCAACACTGCCCATAGACTCAACACTGCCCATAGACTCAACACTACCCATAGACCCAACACTGCCCATAGACTCAACACCACCCATAGACTCAACACTGCCCATAGATTCAACACTACCCATAGACTCAACACTGTCCATAGACTCAACACTGCCCATAGACTCAACACTGCCCATAGACTCAACACTGCCCATAGACTCAACACTGCCCATAGACTCAACACTGCCCATAGACTCAACACTGCCCACAGACTCAACACTGCCCATAGACTCAACACTACCCATAGACTCAACACTGCCCACAGACTCAACACTACCCATAGACTCAACACTGCCCATAGACTCAACACTGCCATAAACTCAACACTACCCATAGACTCAACACTGCCCATAGACTCAACACTGCCATAAACTCAACACTGCCCATAGACTCAACACTGCCCATAGACTCAACACTACCCATAGACTCAACACTGCCCACAGACTCAACACTGCCCATAGACTCAACACTACCCATAGACTCAACACTGCCCATAGACTCAACACTGCCATAAACTCAACACTGCCCATAGACTCAACACACTGCCCATAGACTCAACACTGCCCATAGACTCAACACTGCCCATAGACTCAACACTGCCCATAGACTCAACACTGTCCATAGACTCAACACTGCCCATAGACTCAACACTGTCCATAGACTCAACACTGCCCATAGACTCAACACTACCCATAAACTCAACACTGCCCATAGACTCAACACTACCCATAGACTCAACACTACCCATAGACTCAACACTACCCATAGACTCAACACTGTCCATAGACTCAACACTGCCCATAGACTCAACACTACCCATAGACTCAACACTACCCATAGACTCAACACTACCCATAGACTCAACACTGCCCATAGACTCAACACTGCCCATAGACTCAACACTGCCCATAGACTCAACACTGCCCATAGACTCAACACTGCCCATAGACTCAACACTGCACCATAGGCTCAACACCGCCCATAGACTCAACACTGCACCATAGACTCAACACTGCACCATAGACTCAACACTGCCCATAGACTCAACACTGCACCATAGACTCAACACTGCACCATAGACTCAACACTGCACCATAGACTCAACACTGCACCATAGACTCAACACTGCACCATAGACTCAACACTGCACCATAGACTCAACACTGCCCATAGACTCAACACTTCACCTCCGATTAGCGTGGTTGGCCACGTACTGCGGTGCTAAAGAAGTTCAGCACACATACACACGTGCTGAAAGGTGACCTGCAGATTATTCAACTACATCGTCCCCCCCCTCCGTGCCCCAGGTCCCCGCGCACATGGAAGCGGTGATGTGCCAGGGCCCGGCGGTGCCCGACGGCTACGGCGTGTGCTACAACCCGCAGGCCTCGCGCATCTCCATCAGCGTGACGGCGCTGCACTGCTGCCGGCACACCCACGCCTCGGCGCTGGCGCTCGCCGTCGAGGCGGCGTTCGGCGACATGCACGACGTGCTGCTGGCGCCCTCACCACGTGCCGGTGACGGCGACGGTGGCGGTGGCGGTGAGGCCGGGGCGTTGCCGCGGCGTGCGCCGTGGGAGGCCACGCAGTGGTGAGCGGCAGTGGCGGCCCGGGGTTCCCTGCGGCCTCGCGATCTCGCTACCTTTGCGAGCTCGTAACCTGGCAACCGCGCGACCTCGCGACCATGTGACCTTGGGACATTGCGACACTGCGAGCTTGCGATGTTTTTTGGCGGGTTCTGATTTAACTCTTAAAATGCGCGCCGATACGGGGCGGGGAGGGGGTGGGGGGAAGGGGGGAACGGCGGCACGGCGGTTAGCGCCTCGCGAGCTTCTTGACCAACCGGCGTCGAGCGGCACGGTTGCCGTGCGGTGTCACACGACCGGCCAAGACGTCGGGGGAGGGCCTTCGTCCCGGCGGTGGACTGGCGGTGGGTCCCGTGA
>NW_027613852.1:0-32894 GCF_965212315.1 Lampetra planeri
AGTGCTGTTGGCTCAATCAATGCGTTCATTACTGCATTTTTTGAACAGGAAGTAAACACGGAAGGGCAGGAGCTTAGAATAGAAAGTCTATGGGTCTGTGACTTTACAGGCGTTATAACAAGAGACCGAACTCTCAATGTCACAGGATAGGAGAGAGGATGAAGAGGGGAATTTGCTTCCTGAGGGCTAATTTTCGTGAGAACAGAGCTGCATAAAATGTGCCTAAAAATGCCTCACTGTCGGCTAAGATAAGGGTCAACGTGCTGCGAGGGTGGAACTTGCCGAAACGAATGCATTTTGAAGCAAACACGTGAAAGATCAATGAAAGAAAATGGAAGGGAAGGAAAAACGGAGAATGAAATTGACGTGAGCACCCACGTCTGCGGCATTTCTTTGGTGTCTTCACCTCATTTCTTTGGACCAGAGGAGACCTTCCTCCTTGATGTGAATCACTTGAGTCAGTCACAGCAGCACCTGGCAGCAGGTAAGAACAAGGGCCTCGGGTGTCTCAGGCCCACTGAGAGTACGGACGTGTTCGAGCCTCCAGCAACTCCGGAGTTCTCTCTGCGGACTATTGCCGGGGCCGGTGGAAGCTGGGTGGAAGCAGCCGAGAAAGACCTTTTATCTGGAATGATGGGCCTCATCTCTGTGGGCGTAGATCATGCCACCCTGCGGCTGTCAACCTGACTATTTGCATTCAGAAGCTGCCAGACCTCAGTTCTGCTGCCCACTGAGGACATCTAACTTCATTGGGATGATTGCTGATGGTGTAATTAGATGTGCTGAGTTCTGCTTCTAGCTAGTCCTCACTCTCCCTCTCTGTTTCCCAGGTCTGGTACATGGATGGTTACCATAACAACCGTTTTGTGCGGGGAGTACAAGTCAATGCAGGACTTCATGACGTCAGATAACTTCACGTCCCACCGACTGCCGCACCCCTGGTCGGGAACGGGTCAGGTTGTCTACAACGGCTCCATCTACTTCAACAAATTCCAGAGCCATGTCATCATCAAGTTCGACTTCCGCACCTCCTCCATCAGCAAGTCCCGGCAGCTTGACTACGCCGGCTTCAATAACGCGTATCACTACGCCTGGGGCGGTCATTCTGACATTGACCTCATGGTGGACGAGGGAGGCCTGTGGGCCGTCTACGCCACCAACCAGAACGCCGGCAATATTGTCCTGAGCAAGCTGAACCCCAACACGCTGCAGATCATCAAGAGCTGGACCACCAATCACCCCAAAAGGAGTGCCGGCGAGTCTTTTATGATCTGCGGCACGCTCTACGTCACCAACGGCTACTCAGGAGGTACTAAGGTCTACTATGCCTACTCCACCAACTCCTCCACTTACGAGTACATAGACATCGCCTTTCAGAATAAGTACTCGCATATCTCCATGCTGGACTACAACCCTCGTGACCGTGCCCTCTACGCCTGGAACAATGGCCACCAGGTCCTCTACAACGTCACACTGTTCCACGTCATACGCTCAGAGGAACTGTAACCACATAGATAACTTATACATAATAAATATTGTCTGTGTAGAGAGCTCCCTATATCCAGAAATATATAACAAAGAAAAGACTCCATGGCAAGACCATTTATAACCTGAAAAAAAAAAACAACAAAACTTTTTACTGAGCGACTCAACAGTGAATGCAAACTGGATTGAATGTGCATATTGGAAAAAAAAAAAGCCTACAGCTGATGTGTTTCATTCCAAAGTGTGATATATTTGTTACCGAAGTTAAATGCTTAATATTATGAAATCACAAATGATTGTTAGAAATCAGAGCTGTCTTTTTATATTTAAAAAAAAAAAGGTACATAGATGATGTCTGATTTTAATAGCTCCCATCCTTTTTTTACGTTCTTTACTTTTAGTTTGGAATGAAACTCTTTCATTGTTTAGAAAATGATTGTAAAAGTAGACTTCATCTCAAAAGAATGACAACAGATGCCAAAAAAAGAATCACTTTCTGTGTTCATCCGCACAAATCCTCCCAGCTGAACTTTTCTTTTTTGGCCTGGTGGGAACCTGAGACGCTGACTGTTCAAAAAACAAAAGGATCCCCAGGTCCAATGGACAAGTGGACAGAGACGTGGGAGGTCAGTAGTCAACGGACATGAGAACCATCCGGTTCTAGTCATATCGTTTTTATTACGTACCGTAGCAAAAGTCTGAAGAGAACAGCGACAATAACAAGATCCCCTTAAAGACCTGAAGGCACTGACTGTTCCTGCCGCTGTTGTTTGAGATGATTTCCCGTGTTAGTGATGACGTGTGAATCAGGCTTTCTCTGCATGAGTGTTTTCTATCACTCCGGTCTGCTCCTCTGAATGTCTTTTTCTCTGTGGTACTAAACAAAAAAAGATGGAGGGAGGGAGGGAGGGATGATTGTATGTCACTAAGGGGAAACAAGATGGAATACCTTTGGGATTGAGGAAGATATTTACTTTTTCCCGGCGTCTCTTCATTTATTTCCTTTTTTGTTTCTTTCTATTGCTTTGCGTGCGTTTGCTTTTACTTTTCAAATGTTCTTGTATCAGTGTAACTGTTGCCACCGGTTTCTCCTCTGTATTTGTTTATTTGTATTGCGTGGGAGGAATCCAGCGAGCTCACATCTCTCTAAAGGAAAAAAAAAGACAGAATGTATCAAATATTGTATCCTCCGATCTTCAATTTACATCATGCGGCTGTAGTTGTGAGAGAGTTTTGGTTTGTTTTTTTTTCTCCGAGGATAATCCCCGACTTATGTCATGTACTCCCTAGTGAAGGATAATGCTGTTTAAATATGTATACCCTTGAACAAAAGCTTTTCACTCTTTTTGCGCTTTGCTGGACACGTGTTGTATCTGACATGAGATAGTTAATAATTCGTGCAATAAAACAGAGAACTCTGACGCGTTAGATTGTTGTCTTGCAGAAAACTGCTATGTGAGCACGTATTTGTTGTAGAATGGATCATATGTTCACTTCAGCTTTGATTCATCATTTTAAAACCTTAAAAATCTTAACTTTTACAATAGTGGAGACATTTGACCTTACAGAGAGTCAAAAGAAAGTTGACTTTCACTTTTTTTTACCAAAGTGTGATTATGCATCACATTTCCAACATAACTCGGCTCATCTGTAACTGCCCTGTTGTAAAGAGAACGGCGAAGGCTGAGGAAGGAGTTTTTTTTAGACGTACTTTGCTCTGGTTACAGCATATTTGTAGGAATAAGCTCAAAAGATGTTTTTGTGTGATATCATGCGGTGCACTTCATGACAAACCACAACATGCATCAAGGCTGACAAACACAGGGTGGCGTGTGGCCCTGCACATGTCAGACGTCACCTCATTCCAGTCAGCAGCTCGTTCCTTCACACTTGAACGTTCATTTCAATCAGGTGTGTAGGAACAAGGTGCCGTCTGAAATCCTTCATATTCCACCTTCTACCTCTGCAGCCTGCACTCATGTTTAAAGTGAAGCCAGACATCTTGTCTCCAACTCAGGTTTCCACGTTATTGTTGTTTGTGATTAATGTAGAATCAAGACCCGGCCAAAAAAATGTGCACCTTCAGTGACATCCTTGACATTCTTTTCTGACACTTTGGTTGATGAATGTAGATTAAAAAAAAAAAAAAAAAAAAAGCTGCATCTGCATAGTGAAGCTCAAACATTCATCTGTTTGACGGCCTGTTTGCCTGATGATGACTGGGGCAACGGTTTCAACATGATCACACTCGTTAAGCTTTTACACATGGAGGATTTTCTGGTCACTGTGAGCGAAAAACAACTTTTTGTGCTTCTCTTTCCATTTCAACATGTTTCTTATTTGCGTGTCTTGATGTCATCTTATCCCAGCCAAACTGCTCACTTTTTGTTCTCTCAACATTTTCCTCTCCTTCCTTGAGCGTCCCTCTTTCTCCGACCCCCACCCATCCCTTTTATCTCATCCGACAGCCAGTCAATCTTGCCCGTTCTTTGTTGTGCCCGCTCCCTCACTGCCTCTTAGTCCTCTGATGTTTCAATCAATGAATAAATGATTGCTTCTATTTTGACTTTGAGTGCATGGCCAACCACAAGCTGTTTTGCTCCTGTGAAAGGATTTCGAAGGCAGGGAGGCAGAAAGAGAGGGAGACTGGGAAACATGTTTGGTAGAAGGTCTCAGCGTATGACTCAATGAGCTGTCAGTCAGCAGCCGAATATATTTGCATCTTTAAGCAGCGATTGGCGCATCAAGAGACAAACTCACACTTCCCTCAAGTCCCACGTCCCCCACCGCCGACATCAACATGTGCGTTAACTGCGATGACAGTTGCATTTCGTTTCATCATTTTGCATTTTGGTTCTCTGGGTTTCTGCGTCAGTCATCCGCTCCTGTAGGCAAACTAACTTGTGCATACGTCGCCCTTTTAAAGTCTCAACTACAGCACTTCTGGGAGTGAAGGACGGACACAGTGAGAGGTTCAGCGCTGCGTTGACAGGGCCTGGAGAGTCACACTGATGAGGGGAACCAACCAACGGATACAAATATAACGGATTAATTTCAGCATGTCTGCATGGTGACACTGATGTGTTCATGACACAGAATGGGGGGAAAAAATAATCTCTTATAATGGGGTGGACCTATTTCTGTGGGTTTACCTCTTTACACTAATGTATATATTCGCTTTTGTTGTTCCAGCAGCTTAGTGCCACTTTCCTAAGGGACTCAGCTCTTTGCAGCAACGATAACATTTCTACAGCCTCTGACCTCTCAAGTCGTTCTAAGCCTTTTCAATTTTAATGCAAGTTTACTCACACCAACAGCTTTTGAAACGTACCCCCTTCTTAGAGGTCCGTGGCCACATTTTCCATTTAGATTCATTACACCAAAAAAAAAAGAAAAAAAAGAGAAATAAAAACCTGGGTGTCACGGATTTGTGGTAGCAGAGAGCAATTTTAGCTCACAGCTAAAACCATTACAAGTCTGTTGTGGTTTGGAATAACAGCCAATGATAAATCAATAGAGGCTGTAAAGACGGGTGCAGAGAGAGAAAAACAACTGCACTAAGGACAATTCATTTTAATTATGGCGCAATAAGAAGGCAAAGAATTTGTGATTCTTCTGTGCCCGGGTTTCGATTACACCCGTGTCCTTGTCAGCAGTTCAAACCCACAGCTGCCCTGTGTGCGTCAGATACAAGCCCACCACAGCCAGCCATGCTGTCATGGAGAATGAAAGCCACAGATTCCCACAAATACCATTGTTAATGTGTGTGTGTGTGTGTGTGTGTGTGTGTGTGTCGTGTGTGTGTGTGTGTGTGTGTGTGTGTGTGCAGTAATGGACAATTGGAGGCAGCTGGTCACTGCTTCTGGTCGCCATAAAACCTGCCTCATCTTGCGTCCTACTGTTTGAAGGCTCGTTTCTGTATTGTCCATTTGGCTGGTTATGTTGATATAAAGAGAGAAGCACATGCTGTTTAGTTTGTTCATTATTTTTGTCCTGGAATTCCTTTATTTTCAATTACTGTAGCTGGTGCTTCCCTTCCTTTTTTGTTGGCTATAACAAAATTTAAATAATGATGAATAAACAACTATAACTGGGCTCCATCAAGCGAACACACTGACATTTAAGTGGCCACATGTCATGCGTAGAGCATTTTACCTCAACAACATGGATGGTCACTCGCCCAGAGGGTCAAGCTTTATGTATGCGTGGGAGTGTACTTGCACTTGTACTTGTGTGTGTGTGTGTGTGTGTGTCTTTGTGTGGTGTGTGTGCGTGTGCTTATGCATTGCTAACAATCTGTGGTGACAAAATGCGTGCCATCTGTGCACACAGGAGATTTCACACTCTGGATCGTGTTTGAGCTGTGCCAGGATTCTCGACGGGAGGAACTCATCATCAGAGGGACGCAAAGAGCAACAACGTCCAGACGGTTGGCCGTCGTATGTTCGCCACGTCGGGTTTTAATAATATATGATCTCCAAGTGGGAAGAAAATGGTGATATGACGAGAACAACAAAACATGATTTAATATTAAAAACAAAATCAAACGTGTCCTGCGCTCCGCTGCATCGTATTCTGTCATCTTTAGTTGAGTCCATCTTGTTACACAAGACTAAGTTCTGTACCAAGTCTCTCATTTCTATTAGGTCAACATTTACACTTATGACTATCGACCTCTTCCTCCTCATTCCTGACACGTCACACTGACCAGTAGTGATCAAGGTACATGCATGATATTACATGCACAGTGCACACAGGAGTTGTTACTAAAGCATCCTGCGAGAAGTCTGCCAGTCATGTTGATTATGTGGATTAAAAGTTTATTTTTGTGTTTTTATTTGGCTTCTGGGTGTGTGAAAACTGGTTATAGAAGCATAAAAACGGTACTTTTGGTATGGGGTCCCTGCTGTCATGGCTGTGTTGATTCTTTGTTTACATGCTTCAGCTGCCGTTTCTCTTTGCATACGCTGTTACTTTGTTTTTAACTCCTTGCTGCTTTGGTTTTTTGGTGTTTTAACTGTGTTTGACCGACATAAGACGGGTTTAAACCAGCCTTTTAGAGGAGCTTTTTGAGCTTTTTGTTGCTGTCACAGGCAGACTCCGCTAATGATGTAAACATTGGTTGATGGGGTGGCTGCCCCCGGTACCGGGGTCATCAGGGAAGAAGATCTGTTTGTTCATATTGTATTCAATTCATTTTATGGTTCCTATTTTTATTGTTGTCAATAAAGACATGTTAAAAAATGTTAAAAAAGACAAGCCTTCATCATGCCACAGTGATGGATGATACATCATTACAACAGTATTAGAGATAAATATGTTCAACAAAACCTGAGGAAATTCACGATATATACAAGATAAAATACACTTACGATATTACATGAGAATGATGGAAAACTAGATGATGATAGTTTTGCACACATTGTTGAGACATGGCGGTTAGTTAGATGTGTTGGATATGGGGCAGTTCATTTTCACACGTGCCTCTCGCTGGCAGCCTGGGAAATTGTTCTGAGTGTCTCTAAACGACCTAAATAGCTATATATTTGAGTTAATTATTGTACCAGGTTGCAAGGGGCACAAGAACAACTGGCTTCATGAGCAGATTCTTCACGAATGAAAGGTCATTTCAGATCACATATTTGCTTTTCTTTGTCAGTTGAATTCAGAAACGTGTCTTTTGTAACGAGCACTGTCTGAAATGTGAGATTAAGATCTTGGAAGGCATTAAATTAGTCCTCGGTCGGCTGTGAGTGGTGATTCATGGATCTGATTCAGTACACGCGTTTCTAATCCCTTCCAGGTGATTTGAGAAGAGGCTGTGACAGAACAATGAATTATTCAGCATCGGCTGTTCACCTGGAATGAAACCAAGGGATGAAATCAAAATTATGTGGGTGATCAGAATGAAAGAGTGACAGTGACAAATGTCCTTTTCTATTTGTGCAGAGCCAATCACAGCTCCTTGGCGTCTGCTGAAGAACTTGAGAGTTGCACCGATTCCTCACCTGTGCAGCAGTGTGATGTTTTATGTCTTCTTTTATTTGTGTCAACCCCAAGTTGTTAATAGCACAATTACTTTAATACCGTAAGCGCCTGCTCACATGCCCCTTTATTATCAACAATCTTCCGTTTGCGTCCATCGATTTGACTCAACAGCTGTCCTGCCCCAGTTCTGTCAGTGCCGGACGATTACTCTCTTTCACCTGACACCCAGCGTTTCAGCAGCTGTCATATGAGCACCATTCGATGTAACTGGATCAATAGCTCCGAGCCATTTGCCCTCTTTGCACCATCAACAGATAATTATGCGCTCAACCTCTCCACCTCAATCACAGGTACAGGTTCCGACCTGCCTGGTGAGGAGGTCACCGGAGGCGTAAAAAACACATCTACGTTATCCACGGTAGAGTCGTAATCACTTGACGCCCCTCTTGCAGACTCCCCGCCATATTCGGTCTCTCCTTGTCTGCCTCAGTCATCAAGAATTCAAATTGAAAGTGACAGAGCAATCGTGGATTCCATCAGGGATGGAACGAAACAGCCTTGGCCAAGAGCTACGGGAGAGGAGTCTGGGGTTAGTGATTGAACTCTGATGTCTGTGGTCGTCTGCCATCCCGTGTGCCGTGCTCGACGCCGGCGTCATCTGTGATCCTCTGTGTACCCGTCAGATCGCAAGCATTAATCCTTATTCTACAACTCTGATTCACGGCGACACTGTGCATGCACTTGAAATTACATATTCAGAGCAGTGCAGGTTAATACTTCTATCTACTGATGCCTGCGCACCAATCACCATTGACCGATGACTAATCCGAACCAATGTAGCATCCCAGTCCAAATCCCTCTGATCCCTGTATACATTTGTGCAAATGCAAGAATTGGGACGTGCACATGTGCATCCAGAGATGCTGTGATGCATTATCAACACCAAACACGGTGGCCTGCTGCAGCTCTCCTCCTCACGGCCCGTCTCAGGTGCACTGAGGCAGAGAGCAGAATGGAGCGCAGCCGCATGCGGCGACAGTGACATCCATCGCATGCGATGAATAATCAATGAACACCATCTGGCGCATACAACAGGGGAGCACAGCTCCCATCGTTTACCTCGGGATTGCTCACTGCCTCTCCCCTCATTCCCCACGCCGTCTCTCACTCTCACCTGCCTGCTAACACTTTGCACTTTCCCACGAATATTTGCACTGCACATCCCTCTCTTTTTTGTCAGTCTACATCTCAATCCCCCTCCCCCCCTACTACTAATGTCCTCCACCACTACCCCTGCTCCTCAGTGGCCTCCGTTACAGACCAGTCCTGGAATCCTTCATTCTAATTCAGCTGTATAATTCCCGGGCAGCTAATAAGGTGACCTGTGTGGCCCTGTAAAGGACATTTGTTTCTGATTTATTGAAACTGTAAAGCCAGTTCATAGCTGTAGTGCCTGAACTACTGCTATTATATGCCACTGAATACATGGAGCGGAGGGTCTGTCTGTGCGGGGTCTACAACTCCTTCCTGGTTGACACGAGCGTGAACCTCGTATGCGTCAGAACGGACGTCTTGAACCTGCTCACAAACGTCACAGTAGATGTCGCAGCGCCACTTCCATTTCCTCCGTGAAGCTAAATCGAACTCCAAATGTCCTTTGCAGACTCATATTTCAGCAGACTGGACAAGACTGTCTGGAACTGGCCAATTCAAAATTTATGAACAGTGGCGAGACTTCCAAGGCTTGTGGAAATGTGCTACAGCTTATCAGTATGTTTTATTTCAGGTGTATTTATTGTCTTTAAAAAACCGAGTGCCTGGTCCCTGTGACATTAAAAAAGAATAACAAATAACAATTAGAGACCAACTGCTCATCCAGTGAATGTTGTTAATGTGCAAGTGAGTAATTGTTTCATCCGTCTGCTTTCTGACACGATATTACAAAAGTTACTTTTTTATTCAAGAAGTATTTGAACAAGAAGGAGATATGTCCCTGCTCCTCCGTTCTGTTGCAGACGCCGTCCGCCGAGGAGGCGTATATGCATACAAATAAGTCTGAGAATTAGTCTGGAACATCCATGAAGTGGCGATGATCAGCCTCTCTAATTGAAAGATGGAAATTGCAGTGGATTTTTTTTGTGAAAGCTCATCAAATAAGCTTTCATTTCCTCCTGCGCTTGTAGATGCATAATTAATTATAAATGCGCTTAATGAAAAATACATGGCGATATTACTAAGATTTGTTCTTCTAAATGTAGAGACAGGCTGTTTAATGCAGCGGAGCGTTCACTGGGCGCCGTCAGCAGAACACACAGGTGCGGCGGATCAGAAAACCACTCAGGCCGACACGTGCTTCACGTCTACGTATGCATCAAGTGACACGCACTCGTTCTTGTCTTATTGTTACTGATGTGCCGATCTGTGGTCAGCTTTCACACTCCTCCACCCTTGCAGGTCACCTCGTTGCTTTGCGGGTTCACAATTACTGTCAATCTTTGTGAAGACATTAAAGACGCCGAGCCCGTCCTTGAACTGTCTTTTCTCATTCATTTCTCCTTCCCCGATACAGACGGCGGGTTCATTACTGAGTAAAATAAGTTGTTATAAAAGCTTAATGACAGCTACTTTGAAGAAAAGGACACCATTTTTTTTTTCCTTCTGCAGATACATAACTATATATTCAGCCTGACCTTGTTGCCTTTTCAGTTCCAGGTACCTCAGTGATTATCTGAATGAGTGAGCGGTCTATTTGTCATGAGTGGATGAAGCCGTGAAAGTGAAGCGAGAGACGTTTCTATAAAATCTACGCGCTCCACTTCGAAGAGGATATGACGTATTCCAGCTGTTAACATGGCAAATAAAGTACAGTACAAGTTTGAAGGAAGTTGTCAGCGGGTCCAGTGCGTGACTTCTCTGCCAATGCAGCAGACTGTAAAAGTCACAGAATGTCTTTTTCTACAGCGGAGGACATGTGAGCGTCTTCCTCTCTAACCCAACGGGACTTTGTCTCTTTTGTAAGGAAGAGCTCCCAGAAATCCGCAGTGAGGCTGGGTGAGGGTGGGCTGAGTTACCAGACGTATATCGTACAGCCCCCTCGATGGCTGGCACACGCAAACCAAACATGCCTGCAAGACAGACAGAAGGGGGAAGGCAGCCCTTTGTGTTCCGTTAATCCCTAACGCCCCGTTGGTCTGAAACGATTTCGGTTTGTGGTTCTTGGCTGCGATTGTACAGGGAGGATTTGCAGCTCCCTCGCAGTCTGATTACGTATGTTCCCCACGGAATGAAGCGCCACAGATGCCACCAGCCATATGAGCACAACATCACGATGGGCCATTTAATCTCAGCCACATTAACTCGCCACATTTTTTTGGTTTCACATTTTCTTTCGCCACAAACTGTGCTGCTTTTTTAACTTTCCGGCAGCTCTCACGTTTGTCCTTGTTTAATGAAGGCAAATGAAGGGACACCCCCCACTGCTCTCTGGGCCCCGAGCTGCCGCATGCCGCTGACCTCTCCGCTCGACGAGGAGCAGGATGGCGACAGGGTTGTAGGTGGCTTTTAATTAGATGGGTGGCACAAAGAATCAATTATTTCTCTCTGAAAATGTCTTACTTTTCAAACTCAAGGTTGAAACTCTGGTATCGTCCTCATTTTAAAACTAAAAGACACAAAGTATTTGATGTTCTGTTAAATAGGAGTTTAGAATTCTGTCAAGGAAATCATTTTTGAACTTGTCTCGCAAGTGTTTATATATACTTGAACGTTTGATTGATCCAATATGGACCCCAGATAATTTGTCAAGAACTTTTTATGGCTCTGAAGACAGCATTAAGGTTTTTTAGGGGTTTTGGGCGAAATAGATCAGGTATTCACCTCAGTATATTTATTCAAGAAGTACAATCAAAATATAATTAGGTACATTACTACTATGTCTAAGTCATTGATATAGTTACACTATAACTATATAGTTAACAGGAGTTCACACCTGTTGTTACCAATTGCGGTAACTTTCCCAACACTGCCGATAAGACTCTGAAAACAAGTTGTTGGAGAACAACTTTTGTATGTGTAATAAAACAATAAGAATGCAGTGTCGCTTGTTTTTTTTTCTCCAAATCAGTGTTTTGGTGCACACCTTTTCCGTTTCATTGCACAATAAAGAAACTCCACATTTGACCTTCTCTTACGGAGCCACGAGGCCAAAGAGCGGGTTTTAATCTCATAAACAGGAGCGTCTTGGTGTTCCACACAGCTCGGAGCTAAAAAAAACCCCGATGACCCCAGAGAGGAAATTGGCAGCACCTTTTTTATGACCTCATCTTGATTAGGTTTTAAACGGGTGCTGATATAACTGGAGCAGTCAAATGCTATCAGGCAGGCGGGGTGTTTAATTGAGCTGGGGTAAAAGGTCACGTCCAATTTACCTCCAAAGACAGTGGTAAAAATATTGAAATCGGTCAGATGTACCTTTTAGAGCGCAGGCGTTATTTTTTCACTCTGTGCTTTTGTCCCGTTTTGTTTTCACGTCAACAAAGCAGAATTACAATTTTCTTTATCAGAAATCCTAATTCCCTTTTTCTGTTTCATTGTCTGCCACATAAAGAGCCCTGAATTAGCTGCATTGTTGTTTTTTTTTATCTGAGTTTTTCTCATGTGATCATACGGGCTGAATTGTCTGACACCGAGCGGCAGATTCAAATTTAAACCAGAGAGATATTTTCAAACTCTTTGTGCATCACGTCTTGGGGAGGAAAAAAAAAATCTCCAGATTCCAGAGCAAGCAATGGCAAATAAAGAAACATGACAGAAATGAAGCCCTCACTGCTCTTTTCCCCTCTATGGAGTCATCTTTCTGTCAGCAGCAGCGCTGGGGTATGGATTTCTGGGCCAAGGACTTGGAACAACATAATGATATACACACAAAGCAGCTGACAAACAGAGAGTGACGGTGAGACAAGGTCGTGTTTCCTGATCAGGAATGGGATGCTGCTGTGTCTCTTTACACAGAAAGAAAAAGGTCCGACATGACCAGTGTTACTGATTGTCTGCATCATCTGGACGCCGGAGGCTTAAAACAGCGCTAACTCATGGGTGTGTTATTTGTACAGGGGTATTAATCAAAAGCAGCGTACTGACGAATGTCACAGTAGTGGAGTTGGAGAGTGGATCTTGGTGGGTGGCTGCATTTCTGTTTGAATAACGTGGAAATAAATTGAACACCTATGAAGTGAAGCTCTGCACAGGCCTGATGACGAGTTGCTGGTGTGAATCAGGTGTGGAGGGGCAGGTGCCACCTCAAACCTGCACTGGGCACCACTGGGACTCTTTATATGTTTTGTATGAAGGGGAATTCTATTCTCAAGTCAGAACCAACTTCTACTTGAAAACACACAGATCAACTGAAAAACAAATTAGAATTTCCCCCCGAAATTCGAACATCTATTGATTGATCAAACTACGAATAGAAAAAATACTGATATGCCTGCTCCTCCAAAGTACTTTAAAGGAGTAGAAGATTCCACTCTCTTGCAGCGACAATGGCCGTCGTCATATACTAACAGAGACAGACGAGTAGGTGTGCATGGAGACGATCTACTTCACCATTACGCCTGCATCATATTTCACAGTGAGGTCAACACATCCAATCTCATTTATTCGTTCTGTGTCGTTTTCAAGACGGCACGTCTCACCCATGATGAGCGTGTTAGCCGACATCAGCGGGGGGAAAAGTGGGAAGAAGCAGCAGGAAAGAAAAGCGTCCGGTGGGGTGTTTGTCACATTAAACTGTTCCATCATCGTCCTCTGAAACCTTATATCATGGAGTGTGTGTGTGTGTGTGTGTTGTTATAGACCACAACCTGTCAAAGGACTCATTGTTTTGTGTGTGTGTGTGTGTGTCCTCTGCAGTACCATCAGGTTTTACTGACTGTCGAGTGGGAAGCTACTTGCACAGCATGGAATCATTGCTCTCTCGCTGACGGAAACCAGTTAATTACTGACAGAGTTCTTATTAAAAAGAAGAAGAAAAAAAAAAATCCTCATCTGCTCTATGAACAGATTCTGTTCAACAGCTGCTCCTGAGTAAAAGACAAGATACGAAATGACGAACACAAAAAACTGACCTGATTAAATGTTTTTTTGATGACGACACAGCTGTTATATGACCACAAGAAGGCACATAATTTTACACTTATACCATGGTCATTGTCAACACTCTTTTCTGATTGGCTGTTTCTCTTTCTGGAACTCTCATATTTAACATTTCGAATATCCATCCGCAGCGCAACCTGTTACATTGGTAACATTAAACAGAGCACACGAGCAGCGCAGCTGTCAGCGGTAACAACAGCTGCAGCTCTCAGCAACGGCGTTAAAAGCTACTGGATGTTTGACGAGCAAAGCATGCAGAATGGATGATTTTAATATTTCTTTCAACTTGTTTGGAGAGTACAATCATTTTGTTGAGTGGGATACTGCATGTAGGTGTGTGTTAAACAGTTTTAAGAAGCAAAGTGTAACACCGCTCACATGTAGCGCTAGGTGAAAATCTGCTGGTTTCTGTGGAAGGAAACATTTATTATTTTCATTTTCCAAGTGTTTATAAAGGTGTCGTTAAACTATGATTGTAAAGATGCAAGGGGGGGGCGTTACCTTTGCCCCATAAAGTATCATTGAAATGTAACGGTGTAACACATCACAACGCCGCATCGCAATGTCACAATATGATGTCAAAGATGATGCTCGTTACGGCGTCATGACAGAGCAATGAGCATCTCCACTTCTAAAAGCTGTGAAGGATTCACCAGCAACATAAGAAAGACTATTTTCAGAACGATGGGGGGGGGGCTCTGAGATTCCTCACCCAGTTCTGTTATTGAATAATTTACAGAGCTTGTCAGTGTACTCATTCAGGCTCTACAGTAGGCAGACTAGCTGGGGGGGCAAAAGAGGAGAGGTGGAGCACTACGAGAAGAGAAGAAAAGACGGATTGGCTATTTGGTAAAACCGGAGCAGAGGACGTTTAATACAAGAGAAGAACAAAATATCTGGAGAGCAACTGAAAGAAAAGAGCTTCTGTCGGTGTCATGATTAAAAGATTAATGGAGGGGGGGCGACTCCTCCTACAGCCACTGTTCCTCTTGTCTCCTTTGAACTTGGTATGTGTCGCTGGCGAACAGACTTTGGTTAAACCCGACTGATTGCACATGAGGTGCTCTCGGTGTTGGAATTACTGTCTCTCAGAACACACACACACACACACACACACACACACACACACACACACACACACACACACAGGAGGAAAATGATTAAATGATGGACACCTCGTCTCTTCTGTCAATGCTCTACACTTGGACCAGACATTCAGCATCGTAAGAGGATTTTCTAAGCCACTGCCCCCCCCCCCCCCCCATCAGCCATATACCGTCCAACATAAAGACCACCACAAACCACCATGCTCTTTCTCTGTGTGTATCGCTGAATATTTCATAAATGCCACAGAGCAGATGTTGCTGAAATGCCTATGAATATTTGATGCACTTTGTCTTCCTTTTTTGATATTGTCTCGTGCAGGGACATCGGAGATGACGTTTTTTTGTCAGCCTAACAGGCACCGCGCGTTGGGCTAT
This sequence comes from Lampetra planeri, assembly GCF_965212315.1. NCBI lineage: Eukaryota > Metazoa > Chordata > Hyperoartia > Petromyzontiformes > Petromyzontidae > Lampetra > Lampetra planeri. The sequence goes on from NW_027613852.1 coordinate 15,108, forward strand.
TACGAAACATTAGGTCGTCAGCGCGTTCGCCAAGTCACAACATTGTGTGAGCGGCGGCGGTAGGATCAGTGGGACCGTTTGCAGGTGGCTAATTAACGACGCCTGCGTGCTTCCTCGTCCCTCCTGTGTTATCCTTCTCAACGAGATCCCTTTTTAACGGCAGTCCTGACAGAGTTGTTAAAATTCATCATAAAAAAAAAAAAAAAAAAAACAACAATTTGCATAACACACAGCACACACACAGCTGTCTGAGTCACGGAGATGAATGATTTCACGTTGGCAGTGCGGCTGGCCATGAATGAACATGAGCGATTTCCTACTGGCGTTTCAGTCAGGGCGTGACACGTCAACTACATTTGACGCCACTATCACATATGCCCTGGTGTGTTTTTACGCCACACACTGCTTGTTTTGGATTACTACAGATTAGGAAGGAGGAGTGGGGAGCGGCAATACTAATATAATCTGGATTACCCGTAAACACTTTCTCTCTGGCTCCGCAAATTCCCTGGAGAGTCAAAACCCCCGGAGCCTGTGTGCAGTGGCATTTTCTTTGACCCATTTGCAGCAGTGGTTCTGCTGCAGGATGCAATATGGGAAATGAATGAGGGCCTCCTCCCTTAAGAGCCTCCATTAGAGATCACTTAAGGGGCTGGGTCCATTATTGAGATGGTGCGGTGGGGGGTGGGGGGGGGTGTGAAGCTGCTCTCTGAAGTCTGAAGTGGTGGTGAAGAACATTATGAATTGGTTGAAGTATCGCATCTCTGCATTCCTGTTCTAATTCAACTGCTAATAATATGTACTGGATCAATACTTACTGTATATGTTGTAATGGTGAAGATGTGGTGACCAACAAACAATATTTGATTTTCCACGGCTGTAATCGTTCGATTTTTCCCGTGGTGGGGATCAGCTTTAATCCTCCTGGCACACATTTCATTCTGTCACTGTGACGCAGGCACATTCATTTTCCTTTATCTGACCCGTGGTTGTTTAGGGTGTAATAATTTCCGATAGCTGACCGAGGAGTGTCTTCAGATTTCATTTTGTTTTTACATCTTGCTCATTCTCAAATTACTGCAGATAATTAAAACAACCAACCTGAGCAGATGTCGGCTCATTGGCCTGAATGTACATGTCGTATTGTGCCATTGAGTCAGATGGACTTTATCAGCATGGTGCTGTCTCTGAACGGTCAGAAATATATGCAGTGTGTGGGTTTTTATGCCATTTCAACAATCCATTGGGAACTAAAGTTACAGTTTGAGGGCAAATAAAGTTAGTAGCTTATTTTCCTGTGCAAAGACCTCAAAGTTTCATAAATCCATCAAAACATTACATGTGCTTGACATAATCAAACTAAGTATATTATGCTGAAATGAAAAAAACATTCTATGTTTCTTTTTTCCATTCAGTATTAAAATGCAAAAAAAAAAAAAAAACATTTGCTCACATAGACAGAGGGAAATGATGTTCCAGTATGGATGCACAGTGTGTACCGACAGTGTGCAAGATGTTCTGTTGACGGAAAAGGTCCGCAGCTTTAAAAATATTTAAAATCAATATGCTCTCTGCCCCCGTGCCACCGCTGGCGATAGAGGGGAGATGTAGTTGTTGCAGTCACGTCCAGCCAACAAGTGAGACTGAAAAGAGGGAGAGAGATTTTCCACAGGCAATATGACCTTAACTCATGAAGTTCAAAACTCCCAGAGGACACCAAACAGTTACTATGGCAGCAGACCATAAATACTGCAGCATTATCAGTGCTAATTATGGGAACAAGGGGTATTTCTTGCATTAAAATCATTCTATGCTGATCAAAACATTGATCAGCATAGAATAATTTCAACAACAAAAATTACAATCTTACAAATCAGAGGAATTTCTCTTCGCCTTGCAGTTATGCCGTCCACTGTTTTAGCACATTTGGGACATAGCACAGATCAAAAAGGTTTATTCTCAAGAGGCTGCGACCTGATGATGATGATGGCACTAAAGGAATCACGAAGGGATCAACTGTTCGGACAAATTGATTTCAAGAGCATCTTCGTCAGTGTTAACAAGACCTGTCCTGAGGGGACTGTGAATCTGTGCATAAATTTAACAGAAATCCAATGAACAACGGGGATATTTCAACCTGAGCTAAAGTGCTGGACTTTGACCAACATCATCCCAAGAGCTGCACTGGCAGGACTTCAATCGCTTGATAGTTAATTTGTGGTGTGTGATCTCCAGTGAATGAACTGTCTCCTGTGTACGACACAAACCACATTACAAAAAGAGAGAGACATTGGTATGTTAATCCACGGGCGGCAGAGGAGAGACGGAGACCTTCTACCTCTTTGGCTCGAGTTAAATCGCTGCTCGCCTGCGACATATCGAACAAGAGAAACTTTTATGAGGAAGGCTGACAGCTGGAGAGCGGGGTAATTAATAAGACCGCTCACAGTTTTAGCGTGTCTTTTGCTGTTGCACAAACTTTAGAGAACAAATTAAATAATACAGCCCGCAGACAAATCTATGTGACACCTCCTGAAGGTTCGGTGTAATTGGAATAACGACAGCGCTGCTGTGGTTCCAGTCGGCGCGTTGGTATTCCAACCTTTGATCTGATGTAGACAATTCCTCCATCATTACTTTGGGGTATGCACATAACGGATTGCACTCTGTGACTGCAATCGCTGATGATAAGAGTACTACATCCTCTGAAGTGGCAGGTTGTAAGATACGTCTGATGTGCTTCAGCATTCACATGAATTGTCAGTGTAGGGGTGTAACTCTTTGGATGTAACAGTAATATGATTACAAATTGAAGACAACTGACGCATGTGAAAATTACACCTACGATATCTGCAAAAAAATGACAGTCTGTATATGGGATGTTATTTTTTATTGTGTGTGTATCCGAATGAATGATGATTAAAAAAAATGAATGCACTATAAAAAGGTAACTAATAACACCTGAAAGACACACAAATCTCCTGACAGCGCAGGTAATAACCAGCCCATTACTATAAGGGATTTGATTAACTTTGCATTTTAATTGAGCAGATGTATGTTTTACAACTGCAGCAGAAAACCAATATAAATAATGATTAATCCATTATCCTATCGCTGCTTCAGCTGCTAAACCTTGGCTGATGTTTTCGTCAGATTCTCTCAGAGCTGTTGTCCTTGATTCATTTTAACACTCAGATCATCAGATCTGAGTCCCTCAGCGGAGCAACTGACTCCGTCACCAGCAGCACCAAACGCATGAACTCGTCATTTTAGAATCCTCCATTACGTTGTTGCTTCTCTGAATTTCTTTTCCCTGCCACCGTTAAAATATGTCAGCGGCAGTCTGCTTGCTTCAGTGAGAGCTACAGTACGTGACCCAGACACTGGAGGTGGGTGAACACAGAGGGAGACGCCAGCAAATGAAAAACACGTTCACACATTCAGACTTCTCCCCTCATTGTGCTTGTTCAGTTGTTTGATTACTACAGTCCCACTGGTGAAAAGACTCCCGATTGACACATGTAACTCGACACTGAAGCTCCATAGCTCGTCTGTGGTGCCTTTTCTCTCTGCCACATTCGCCCAATGAATAAGTCAGGTGGACATAATACATGTCAACACACAGTTGAGGTTCATGACAGAATTGGCCGGTGTCAGTTTTGCGGTTTGACTGCTGATTTCCCTCCGGCTACAACGGTGGTTCCCCCCCTCAGGTCTCCACAAGGTTGAGTAACAGACCAGTTTGCCATGCTGCTATGTGTTCTGCGGCACACAGACACTGAATGAGATCTGCACCCTGTTTTTGTTTTAACGTGAACTGACTCAGCGCTCATACTTCTTGTACTCTCACCCTCTCAGCACAGTATTGACTATTTGCATCCACATATTCATTTAAAGCATCTCAACCGCTTCAAGGAGATTTTTTTCCTGCATTTCTCCCCTTGTTTTTGCGCTAAGCTAATAGGGGGCAGAACACAAACATAACATGCAGCCATTAGACCATACACAACCATACAACATAAGCCGACAAAGCATTGTCACTGTTTGCTCACTAAAGCTGGATGCTGTTCGTCACCGACAGGCGGCTCAAATTGTTATTCCAAGTGTCTGACAGCATCATAGGACGCTTCCCTACGGAGACAGACTTGTTCCAAACATGTGACAGATGTCTCGCTCAAAGAGCCGCGGCACTTCTGAAATGTCGGTGGTGAGTCGTTGCAGGATGACAGCACCACGTGCGAGTTCACATCCCAGACAGAGTCGGGGTAATGTTACAGAAATGAGTTTGTGCTATGTCAAAGGTCAAGAGTGTGACAAAATGATGCACCGCACTGAACAACAATGTTACATGTTTACACACTGTTAACACGCAAAGTGTTATTCAGACAAAACCGGATGCTACGAGGCATCTGAAGCACAGGGCTGATGCCTGCAGGGGTCCTGTCTGTGATGGAATCATGGCTGAGGAGGCAGAGTGTCCATCCAGTAATTGGAGTGTAAAAGGGTGGATGATTGTAGAGTGCTATGAGGAGCGTTAAGGTGGAAATATGCTCCAGTGCACTGACAATAACAAGCATGTTTATAAAATGGACTGCTTTTCCAGTAGCATTAGAGCTGCAGATGGACAAATACTGGAATTATCCTTCAGCTGATCGACCAAGACTTGTGAAGATGTCAAACCAGTGTCTGTGTCAGTGTTAAAGGGAATGCTGACCAGGTTAACTGCTCAGAGTGGTGACAAGAACCCGGTCCTCAGAGACCTGCTGTCCTGCATGTTTTACCAGTCACCTGCTCCAACACAGCTGGCTGAAAACGGTCGATCTCCGTGAAGCTCTGCTGATTGGAGTCAGGTGTGGAGGAGCAGGAGAGGTCTAAAACCTGCAGGGCAGCGTCTTACTGCAAACACTTTATTGGGATTTATTGAAGATTAAAGCTGCATCTTCTGTTGTATATGAATGCAAATAAATGTTCTTTTTCCAAGGGGATCAAACAACGGCCTCCACTTCCACTGGAGTGAAGCCGATCACTCGTAGGACGCTCAGCTGAGCAGGAAGCCTCAGTCGGGGCTCTCCTGCTGCTCTCTCAGCCTCCTCTCCTTTGGTCTCTCCTGCCTGCCAGACTGACACCTAAAGTGGCACTAATTGGCATGAGCTCTGACAGTTATCCAGCGTGCCTGTGAAACTTTTAATGACACGGCTTACACCCGCCACGATCCAGACTGTCTTCCCTGTTAGAGGGGGGAAAAAAAGCTGTGCGTGGTCGCCGGTGGTGTGTTCCCACTTTCCTAACTTATCGCAAAAATGTGGAGGACACGCCAGCACACACACGACCTATGGGTGCACAGATGGGTGCTGTGTGGACACGTTGACGCATAGACCCAATTATATATATGTCCAACCTCTGCATTGAATAATACATGCATTAAGGCAGTCTATGAGCCCCACTCCATCCATACTTTAACGTTCTTTTGTTGAAAAGTATTTGTGTACAGTCAATGAGAGCATCTCATTTATCTTCGACAGTATTTGCAGTGCAAATGCAGATTAGATTTGTCATGAATGACATCCTGGCTCACATGTGTTACATGTGCAGGTATATTGGCACCCTACAACGTGGGAACGCAGTGAGGACAAATACATCCAGACAAAGACTCAGACGTCTAATTATTTCCTGCTCTTTCTTGTTCTGCCAGTTTCCTCCTCTGACACCTCCGCCATGTTTAATCTAGCTTTCATACACCCACATTCCCCGGTATCACCCTCCAAAAGGGTTAGCACTCTCCTTGTGTCACACTCTTTCTTCGTCTTGACACAGAGAGTGGCTCAGAAAGCAAAGATATCGGCTGCAGACTGAAGTCAGTCAAAAAAAAAAAAGAGTGTTATCTCAAAAATTTCATCTTACCTTCTTCCCTGTGGACATCCACAGAAGACGTGCCTGACACGCACTGTAGCGTCTCCCTCCATAGAGACTTAACTTCTATTTACTTATTCTTTGCTCCACATGAGGGTACATATCATCGCAGCACCTGGGATTGAGGATTATTGCACAAAGGGGGGGCAAGAAGACCACTGCACATGAAACAGAACAAAGAGAGGAAAAGAAAAATCACACATGGGGAGATGAAGGAAGAGAAGCACAAGGTCTTCAATCTAAACCACAGGTACCCGTCACCCCCCACCCCTTCGATGCCCTCGCTTCAATCTGTAACAAATAAGAGGAGCTGGAAATTGTGAGGTTCCACTCTGGACTGTGCATCAGGCCTGTTCGGAGGCTTTATGCAGCAGCAGAAGACGAGGGGAGGGAGGTAAAGAGCTGTCTCAGCAGGGTCACCTTGTGAGCACTCTTACAGCACGCACTGTTGGCAGTGGTCTCAAAGAACTTGATGATGATAAATGATAAACGGTAAAATGATAAAAAGAAAATACACACAACACTTTCATTTTTGCATCTTTCTCCTCGTAACGTCTTGATTTGTTCTGTGTCGTCTGATAACATGTCCAGACAGAATCCATGTTTTACTCAAGGCAAAGGCAGAAATGGGGCTTAGTACATGTTCACATCCACTTATTGTTCGTTGTTCTCATTAGAAATGAATTACATCACCTCGATACTATGATTATATCATGTACTGCAGACACACAGGATGTTCTAGAATCGATGCACTGATCTGTGATTTCCAACGGTGTATACAGATTACGGCTCATGCTGTGTGTGTGGATGATGCCGGATAAAAAGTGATTCGTTGCCTTGTTCTCCACGACACCTCAGCATCCCCTCATGTGGTGGAAGGATTGAATGAGGCAAACAGAAATCAGGATTCCAGGAGTCTTGACTCAATTTTGGTTGTTTTGTATGTGTCTGTGTCTGTGTGTGTGTGTGTGTGTGTGTGCACGTGTAAATTTGTCAACTGGGAGCACAAACTCATCTCATACAGATCTCTTTCCATCTCTATCTTAGCTCACTTATCAAGCGGAGGACATATTGATTGAGGCGGGGTTCTGAGGGCTTTTGTATTCAGATAAATCTGCTACTGAACCTGCATAATTTATTCTCTGTCAAGGACTTAGCTGTCATCTCGCTCCAGCCCCGACCAGCCGAATACGGTCGGAGCTCTGATGAGGTCTAAGTCATGGAACCTCTGAGCAAAGATAAGACATGGATAATAAATCACAGTCGCAAAAGGAAATATATGACGCGTTGTTCCCATTTATTTATACGCACTCGCGAGTTAATCGTCAGCTGGATCTATGTTGGAGAAAAAGGGTGCATGGACAGAAAGACTGGGAAACAACAAACCTGCAACCTTGGATTCAGATCAAACACTCTCTGTCTCCGGACTGTGAGCTCACACACCTACTGAAATAACACACTCACACACACACACACACACACACGGGCAAGACCAATACTGACAAAGCAACACCACTCCCTTTCTCACCAAGTAAATTCTCCAAAGGTCACCGTAAGATATCCACTGGGCTGCCATATAGTTATATTTTGCTGAGTAAGTGAACATGGCTGCACAAATGCTGTGTGTTTGTGCGTGTTGGGGGAATAACTGGATGCAGGCGAGTGAGGAGCGTGTTTGCCCACCGTCTGCCACCAGGATTCGTTTGATCTGACTCCAAGGCTCCAGCTTGCTTTAAGGAAGGAGGACTCACTTTTCTTGGCCCAACTTTAAAGCTGCACGCTCAGTGGTCACTTAAGATGTCGAAAAGAATGAAATAAATCAAGTTTGGAACTGGCATCTGCACGAGCAATAAGATTCTCTGGGTTTTGCGCCGAACACCAAGGATGATAACAGCTGAGAGCTGAATGGTGTTAAACCTTTTGGATGGAACATGAGTGGGATTTTCTCTTTTCTTTTCGGAGTTGTAGTTATTTGGCTTTGTTCTTGTGTACTGTGTCATTACGGCAAGATCAAAAATTGTATTCAGTGCTTGTGATGAAATAAAATGTGTTTATCTCAAGATCGATTGTGAGGCGAGGTTTAATATGTGGTCCCCTGGGTGAGCAGAACCGGAGGGGAATGAAAATACAGATTTGTCAGAGGAGGGAAGCAGAAGAGGTGGAGAGAGAGAGAAGGGTGAAAATGCTGAATCGTACAAAAGTACGTGAGGAACGATATGTAGATGGGATGTTGGGGGACAGTGTGCCAAATAGTGGCTGTGAAACACATTAACGGTGACTCATAACAATGAGACTTTACACCAGCTCCTGAGAGAAAAAGAGCAGAGGTGTAGTTGACGGAGCTAGTGACCACACGTGAGCCATTGTTGGTCGAACTGTCTGAGAACACGGTTGTCAAAATGTCACTCTTTTGTCCAGTTGGAGCTGTTTGTATGTGACAATCCCTCTCGTGGTTACTATGGTTTCATAGGACAAATACACAGAACTGGGTGAATAAACTGCACAAGTGGAGAGAAAGAGAAGAGCAAACCAGGCAGCGACTGTTAGATGTCGCCTCCATCTGGACGTGTCAAGCTGTTGTTGTTCTAAGCCCTTCCAGAAGACCCACGCCACCGTACCAGCACGGAACCTGACGGCCAATCGAATGTCTCGTACGGCAATCACAGCTGCAGTCACCAGAAGCTTTCTCTGTCTCTACCCGAATCTGAAGTGGGGATCAATGCGGCCTAAAAAAAAAAAATCATGGAATTAAAGGATCATTCTGGTCTTTTTTTCATCTCACTCTGGCAGGAACCATTAACTGTGACTAACATGATAGAATCACCAGCTTCTTTAGTCTCACCATCGCCGTCGATTTCGGTGGGGGACATGTACCCACAGCTTTTTGTCAAAGTTGTTGGTGCGCATCTCAGTTCCCACCAAACAGAAACTAGAAAAAACTAGAACAGTTTTTTTTTTCAATATCTCTCATGTATCGTTTGTAATAAGGATACCAAACACCAAACGTTTAAATGTATGTTTATGGACAGGTTCAAATTGTTGGTGAGCCAAGATGTGTCGAGTCTGCAGTCATCACTTGTGACTATAGTTGCAGCTTCAACTTCTGTGCTTAACTCAGTTTATTGATTGGACTTCACCTTTCACTTGTCATTGGAAACATTCCAGAGAGATCAAAAATATTTGGCCACATGTTGGCGATCGACTTCTCAGGCGGCACGGGATGTGTCTGTCTGACAGCGCACACAGACACGTGGAGCTGCAATTGGATATCAATCACTCCCACATCGTTGCGCCACTCGGGGCAGTTGCTGACAAGATAGAAAAATAATAGAAACGCACTCACGAAAGCACGTTGGGTCGATGTGCCGACGCGTGCGTTCACACACATTTTCTCAGCAGCATCAAATCACATTTCCTGCTTAATCTTTCTGTGAACTGCTTTGGATTACAAATCTGGCTGTTTGACACTGTGTGGATAAATTAAATAAAAATGGAAGCCAGATCTGCGGGCGTAAGTCGACTTTATTCCCCTCACTAATGCTGTTTACTCTTATTTCCTCTTGCCACTCTTCTTCCTCGTGTCTCATGTGAGAGATTCGCTCCAAGAACTGTAACGAGCCTCACGATGTTCACGCTGCTTTTACCACACTGTGATATTTTTATCCACCCATGGATCCATTTGGAGAGCGCCCGCCACCCCCCCACCCTCCTTCAGGGCCTGACGAAACAGAAAGCACATGCAACATGCGGGGTTCCTTCTCCTCTAGTGGGAGCTGCCAAATAGCTCTTATGTGTCTTCAAACAGGGCAGGTTGGCAAGTAAAAGACAAAACAAAACAGCCTCCTCTTGGTTTGAGTGTTGATGAGCAGTCGGCCATTAGCTTCCTCCCAATGAAACCTATTGGTTCTTTCTGCACTATCACCCACAGTTTATAGACATGTCCGTTTCTTCTCTCGCAAAAACAACTGTGGAACCATGTTCCTCATTAATGCATCTGTGGAAAATCACAGCAACATTTCCTGTCCAATCGCGCCCTCGAACCTCATCTTCATGTCTCACATGTCCCTCCGTTGTGTTTGTATTTCTCTCGCCCCTCTTCCTGTCTACGCCATCTGTAAACATCCTGACGAGCCGCGCAGGCGGACCGGTGAGCCCTGTCTGCAAAAATGCACGTCCGAGGCGGAACGTCAGCCGATACGTTTGTGCAATGAACCCGCGACATCAGAATCTGATGCAAACGCGCCGCCGTCGTCATCGTTTTACAGTTTCAGCCGGTTTGTCTCAGCAGTAGTCAACTTTCCTTTCACCTGTTGTTCTTTGCGTGAACTTGCAGGCGGTTCATTCTTCTTTGTTATCAGTGCAAAACCATTTGCCAAAGTCTGCATCTGTTCATAGCTGAAAGAAACACAATTTACGAGCCTATCGACGGACTCGGGCAGGTGTTTGTTCCCCCCCCCTCTCCCTTGCCAGGAGCATGTTTTCCAAAGGTTATTATAACTGTTCTGTGATCGATACCAAGAGCTCTCCGGGCGATGTAATGATCCAGCTGTATCTCACCAGGCCACCCCACCTGATAAGATTTTTGTCCCCCCCTCCCCCAGAGGGCTCCCATTCTGCTCATTGGAGGGGTCAGGAGGTTAAGATCGGCTGTTATCCATAAATCCACTGCGTATTTTAAAGTCAAGAGATGCCGTTACGTGCTATAAGCAAAGAATGTGATTATCATAAATCAGACGCTCACGAGAGGCGCGGTGCCCAAGTTTTCTTTGTTCTCATTGGTTGAATAAAAGCTGACATGACAAAATCGAGTCACTGCAAACTAGGCTGTAAATCCTACGTATTACATTTGTGGTAATTGAACTGGTTGCTGCTGAAACGGGGGCGCTGCAGGATTGTGTTGCATGTACAACTTCGGCGCCGCAGCTATTTTCTTTGTCATATTTCTTTTCAAAAGCCATATTTTCTTGACGTATTGGACCTGTGCGTTTTGTAATGTGTGCGCCCACAGCGAGACATGCTCAAGGCTGCAGAGCTCGGCGGAATCAGGTCGCAGTAGCTGTATCGCTTCACCGTAATTATGATAAATCTCCAGTGTGGAATACCTGCTTGTTTGTGCTGCTGATGAATGAGCGGCCTTTAATTACATATTGAAATCGTGGGTTTGGCTTGGCGTACATCAAAAAGCCGATAATTGATCATAGCTGATGCGACGTGGGCAGCGACGGTATGAGATATAACAGTGGGAGATCTGCTTCTAAATTCATAGAACTGGCACAAAAGAAGATATATTATAAAAGTGATGAGCCAAGAGAATGACAGTGCATCTATGTGGTGGATTTGTACACTGTCCCAACGAACACCACTTTGGTCTTCAGCTGCTTCTCCGGCCGTTTCTGCCGCGTCAGCGCCACAAGTAATCTCCAGAAAATTTGTTAAGAAGAGAAAATACAAAGTCACAATCCAAACAGTTTTTCACCGAGCGCGGCCTATTGTAAGGTCAATTATATTCTAACACAGAAAGTCAAACTTGTTCTGCTGCAGGGCAGAAAAATGAATCACACACACGCAATAACTTAATAGGGAAAAAATGGAGCAGTGAATCCTCTGCAGCAGTAGATTGGACCCTCTGCCACATCACAGACGCTCATCGATGTGAATGGACGTTAGGGGGACTCCAGCTGGATTGAATGGCTAAAATGTAAACTTTGATTTAAATGCAGATTTTCATCATGTTTTTCCAGTCTGTTTAGGAGTTTGTCACTTAATGATGTGTGGTGTTACATGTCAGTCGAAACATGTCAACAGTACATTCACACACACAAAAAAAACCTCTATTCAAACCAAAGGCCATTGGATAGTGGACAAACACTGGAGTTGAAGCGGATTTTAAGGTTTTCTGAGAGGCATTAGACATATTCCAGGGTTAAAACCATTGGTTAAGTCTGGCCACGAAGCATCTTGTGTGTATTTGCAATGACGTTAATACAAACCAGATGTTTAAACCAGATTGTAAGTAAATATTCATAGTGGGATTTGCTTTGGATTGATCTGATTATACGCAAATAGATGCATGTAAACGTGACTATTTGGAACGTGAAATGATTCATTAACACGCTAAATACCTATTTTTTTTTTTTTTTTTACTCACATAAATCTCTCTCTCTCTCTCACACACACACACACAGAACTGAATATTTGACTGGATCACTCACAAATCATACAGCCAAGTCATTCCTAATTGTCTCATCAGCCCTTGTTCTCCTTCACTCCACGTTCTCTCTGCATCTATTTACCCCGTTTTTAATTTAGAGTTCCATTGTTCCCCTCTCTGTTTTTGTCTCCTTGAACCGGTGTCCTTTCTCCCGTTCAGTCGATCCCCATCAATTCTTCCCCTTCATACAAAATCCACCTGCTCACATTCTCGAGCTCGCTCTTCTCACGGGTCCAAATTAACTCCCACGTGGTTTTAATAACGGAGATTAAGGCGAAACATGCATGAGGATGGAATCCAGGACAAGGCCGCTCTGATGGAGTTTCACTTAATACTGTTCAGGCTCACACTCGTCCACCGTCAGTGATGCTGTCTGACCCTCGCTATGCTAATGGACTCATTGATGGATGTCCCAGCTACAGTAGCTACTCTACCTCAGCTCCTCTTTGACCGATGACTTATGTGACAGTGTCGCTCCTTTGGATGTTTCCCTTTAAGAATGTGCAACAAAATTAAATTGTGAGGCTTCTCATCATCACCGATGCTGCAATCACCTTAGTAGCCCCCCCCCCCCCCCACCCCCCCCCAGAAGACATCATGAATATCTCGACTGACAGTGTCTGAGCAGTAATTAGTGTAATAGTGTCGCCTCGCGCTCTGTGAAGGTCATTTCTGAAAGGGATCTATGCGATGAAATCACTTCCTCCATCTCCACCTCGTGTCAAACAGCCAATTTGTCGGCAAAATGAGTCTCAGCTGATATTTATGTCTCTTTGCAGCCAAGAAAACAATGTTTTGAAATTGATTGCTTTACTTTTGCAGTCAATGCTATTCAGAGACTCGCACCAAGAGAAAAGAATTATCGCAAAATAACCCCGAAAAACTATAAATAGTCCTGACAGTTCAGGAGTTAGGCTTGAGGAATACATTAAATGTGGATGTGATTTCATCTCTATTGTGCGGTGAGAACTATTCCTGCAGAAGTTGTGCATGGTTATTGTTTTCTGTTTCATCCACAAGACTTTGGATAAAAATAATAACAATAAATAATAACAATAAACCACAAAAGTAGAGTAAACCCACGATAGCCTCAAACCAACCTGCACAGACTTCTTATCGTGTCAGTGGATGTGTTCCAGTCTCTCTCTGCAGTTCTTCACCGCCTGATATTGAGTCACACCGTGTGCGTCTGTTCATGGTCTTGATCTCGGCAGCTCCTCTTCCAGCAAGAGCGGCAAACATGGGATGGTACATGAAGTGGAGAGGAGGAATACATGACTCGAGCTTGTAAAGATCTATTAAAACCCAGCAGGGGCCAGATCCTGGTCATGTCTAATGTGACAACATGAAACAAAAGAGGCAGGGGAGGGAGGTCAGAGATGACTCGGTCACAGTCCCACAGCAGGAATCAGCGGCCATGAAGCCAAATTGACTTCATTAGATTCACATTTGCACTCTTTCAGTCACTGTCTACAATTTTGTGATCATAAGTTGAGTGTTGAAACATAAATCCAGAGTTTCACTCCTCAACCTCTGATCCTCTCGGCTTCAAATTGTTGATGCATTCACAAAAGACAGCAGGAGAACTATTCTCCATAGTAAATGCTGTTTGTACACAACGCTATTCCACATTTCAAAACATTCTGACAGTAATTTTCTCTATGGCCTGCGATGAGCATGTAAAAACCCAATCTGTGAGCAATTACCAGTGATTTTTATCTCTCTGCTTTACCTGGGACTAATGAATCAGTTTGTAAGGTAATTGGTGAATAATGCATGCTGGTTGCTTTTTCAAAGTGCTTTAAAAACCTATTGGATGGAACCTGATCAAGATTTTGTGGGTCGACCTCTAGGTGAAGTTTGGTGTTTCAGCCTGACAGATGGAGCCTTTTATAACCGGGTTGTATTATTTTATACGGCTCCTACCAATTAGAGTTGGACTCATTTATTTTTTAGAAACTGCAGATGTTGAAGGTTTAGGGTTAGCCATCAATTGTCTCACAAAGAGAAGCTCTATCGCAATTTGAGGAATTTAGAAAAAAACTCATTAAAGGGCGTTAAACTCACTTAAATTGCAGCGTTTTATTCGTTTTTAACTGTACGTGCTCAACGCGTCGTCGTCAACACCATTACGTGCCAATCATGTGATGAATGTCAACGCTAACACATCACATCGCTAACAGACAGTGAGCTGGGATGCAAACATTTTGTTTTTTAGAAATATGTGCTCTCTACAGTCACAAAAGAAAATATTCTGCCTTGAGACCTGTACTGTGATGCCTAAGAAAAACGAAAGCAAAATACCATTTCCACAAACAATGTGGAAAGAATGTCCAAAAAAGAATTGTGTGGCGCTGTGATATCGATCAACCCGTCCGAGATCACCACTTCATCATGTCTGTAGCGCAGCAAGGCTGAGGGATCAATAGCGCTTAGGAGCCAGATAAAGATAGTTCTAGTCGCTATCACATTCCTGCACAGTGGAAAGATGTTTAAAAGCAGCAACAGGGCATTCCCTGTGGCAGAAATTAACAGAAAAAGAAACGTCTAATCTTTCACTGAGCCACGAAGAGATAAAAGATTCGCAGCAGGTCTGTTTGGGAGGCTTTACATCTTATTCTAAAAGAAATGTCAGCATGTAGCCGAGTAGCATCATGTGTAATTTGATGGACAACAGACTCTTATTTGCCTATATATCAGAAGTCATTCATTAGGGTTTCATTAGCATGAATACCTTGAACAACATCACCCTTAAACCAAAAACTAGTCTGATGTGATGTAAATGTCGGGCAGGAGGATCAAGTCGTTTGCATCTAATTTGTATCCATATGTATGAGGGAAGATGTAACAGCTCAGCTCTGTAATTAAAAGAGGAAATTCAAAGGGAATTATTGCAAATGTCTGAAAGATGCAGAAGCGATGCATTGACGAGCCCATCAGAAGTGTCCATATGCTCGTACCCGTCCTTCTTGTCGGTCCAGGCTCAGTCCGACAGGTTCACATCAGGTCATTGCCAGGACTCGCGCTGGCCCTTAGAAGACTTAATCTCTGGGAACCAACTGATGAGTGATGAATAAAAGTGCAGGACGATTCGCAGTCAGCGCTGTTTTTATGCCTCAGATGAAAACGATTAGGTCGGGCAGCTTTGAGAAAAACTCATCATTAGTCCTCTCACAGGCCAGGATTTAATTATCTACACATCCAAATCCTCCACTTCCCCCCTCTCAGCATATTACTGCTCCTGGAGGATCATAACTATGATGCGTTTTGCGCCTACATGGTAATACTGGAAAAAACACAGGAAGAAAGATACAGATGCCCACTTTGAGTGTGTGAGCCCCCTCAACACACACGTGCTGACAGCTTCTTCATTTCCCCTGATAGGGAGATGGTCGAATTGGTTGGGTGATGAATAGCTGTGTATGTAACCTGCAGGTCTGAACACGTGCTTGCGTGCATGTAGGAGCGTGTCGCGCGGCTCCAGAAAATAGGTTCATGTAAAATTAATCTTGGGAGAGAAGACTGACCCAGATGTGGTGGAATCTCATTGTGCCTAACTTCATCAGATGGATCCCATGACAAAGGCAGAATGCAGATGAGGAGCTGCACTTGCTGATTAAGAGTTAACCCCCCCCCCTCCCCCCCCACCCCCAAAAAAAAAACCCACAAAAGATGACACGAAAACCAGAGGGAGGGAGGGAGGGAGGAAGGAGAGAGATTTGGGTGAGGAATGGGAAGAAGAAAGAAGACAGAGAGAAGAGGACTATCCCTCCTCAGAGAGCATTGTAATGCAGCTGCCTTATGTCTTAATGTTGATCACGCCGACTCTAGTGGGACCTCATTAGCTCAAGGCAGAAGAACAGTGTTCAGCCAACGACTGCCTAGCAGGGAAATACACAAGTAACACTGTAAAAGCACTAATAACATTAGGCTTGAGGCAACACCCACAAAGGCTCCGTTGTGTGGGCCAACGCTCCCCCGATTTACTGTTTGTGATGTTCCTTTAATTTCTTTTGTTCGCACCTACACAGGTGATGAACACAAGGACAAACAGGTTGGCGCACACACACACACACACACACACACACACAATGTTACAGATGTGACGCCATTGTGTCTTTGATCTCACACAAACAGTTCCTAGAAACAGTTTTAGCCCAGACAGCTGTTTGCGAATACTGCGACCCACTTCTGCAGAGTATTTGTGATCGAAACTGCATCTCTTAACTGTCATCGATTGGATGTTCAACAACTACACAGCTCATCGAACACATTTAGATCTGGCTCACTTAGTCTAACTTTTTAAAAAGAACGTTGAACCTGCTTCAATAATACACTTGCAAATAACAATCTGATTTTCCTCTGTAGTTTGTGGAAAATACGTTGTCAGAACCCAACAGATTTGTTTCTTGTGTATTTCGGACTTTTAGCATCTACTCTAAACAGTTGTGTAATAATCTTCATCTTTATTTTGTTTTGTTTTGTAAACTGCCTCGTTTTGAAAAAAATGAGCGTTTCACAGCTGTAATTTAGATGGATGGGCCTGTTCCAAAATGAACCGAAAAACGCTTTGATTGTTCGCAAATGTGATGTCGGATTTATTTCCGTGGGACAATTACCGGTCCAAAAAAGACAGAAGCTGAATGTCATTAGAGGGGAGATGTCGACAAAGACGACTTGACAACTCACACACACACACACACACACACACATGCACACACACACACAATCCAATATCAGCGGTGTGGTGAAGGAGAGGATCATATTAGACAAACAGTCAATCTCACACACACACACACACACACACACACACACACTGCTGTGATGCGGCCCTCCGCTGTGAAGTATTCGATGCGGGTCATGTGAGGTCGGCTGCGGGGTCGTGTCCAATATTCACAGCTCAATGTGACCCACTGTCCAGTAAATATTTATTGAGCTCTGTCACACTTCATTTGTCTCCTTGTGTACGTGAACACGTTTAATAGCAGAGGACTGAAATCCAGGACAGAGACAGATTGACGCCGCCCCCGACTTTTACCTTCCTTTGTAAGCGCCTGTGGAATTTATGATGGGAGAAGAAACACCTGTCCAGAAGGTTTTTCGTGTATCAGGGAAATATATGCAGCTTTTTTTTCTCTTAACCTTCAGAGTTGATGTTCATGCGCGACAGCCTTTTGCCTATGAAAGACTTCAGCTCTCTACAGCTGCAAGGTCAGATGGGGAAAATTTGGGAGGATTTTGGGCCGGTGACTAAAGACTCTGACCCCCAGCCGAGGCCCCCTTGTTCTCCGCTCTCATGATTACTTCCTGTCACAGCTCCTCCATTTAATCCAAATTAGGATTTGTTCTGCAGGTCCGTCTGGACCCGAACTGCTGGAGCTCGTTAACTCTGCTCAGAAACCAGTGAAGGCCGTGGAAGTCACATCGATCTGTTGGATATAGGCGACCTCCGAGCCGTGTACAGAGTGTGTGGGCGGGGCAGGGTGATGAAAGTGGGTTATGGTTACACAACAAAGATGGCTGACACCACCTTGTTTGTCGCTCTGATTGGTTGTAGCGCTATTCAGTTACATGAAGTGGGGATTTTAAGATGGCTACTCCTCTAAATAAGGATCATAATAATAGAGTTTTTCCACAGTCCTCAGATGGGTGTTCCACAGACGGTT
>NW_027613853.1:0-32870 GCF_965212315.1 Lampetra planeri
GTCTATGGGTCTCTGTGTGGTGAGTCTGTGGGTCTCTGTGTGGTGAGTCTGTGGGTCTCTGCGTGGTGAGTCTGTGGGTCTCTGTGTGGTGAGTCTATGGGTCTCTGTGTGGTGAGTCTGTGGGTCTCTGCGTGGTGAGTCTGTGGGTCTCTGTGTGGTGAGTCTGTGGGTCTCTGTGTGGTGAGTCTGTGGGTCTCTGTGTGGTGAGTCTGTGGGTCTCTGTGTGGTGAGTCTGTGGGTCTCTGTGTGGTGAGTCTATGGGTCTCTGTGTGGTGAGTCTGTGGGTCTATGTGTGGTGAGTCTGTGGGTATCTGCGTGGTGAGTCTGTGGGTCTCTGCGTGGTGAGTCTGTGGGTCTCTGTGTGGTGAGTCTGTGGGTCTCTGTGTGGTGAGTCTGTGGGTCTCTGTGTGGTGAGTCTGTGGGTCTCTGTGTGGTGAGTCTGTGGGTCTATGTGTGGTGAGTCTGTGGGTCTCTGCGTGGTGAGTCTGTGGGTCTCTGTGTGATGAGTCTGTGGGTCTCTGTGTAGTGAGTCTGTGGGTTTCTGTGTAGTGAGTCTGTGGGTCTCTGTGTAGTGAGTCTATGGGTCTCTGTGTGAGTGTATGGGTCTCTGTGTGAGTGTGTGGGTCTCTGTGTGGTGAGTCTGTGGGTCTCTGTGTGGTGAGTCTATGGGTCTCTGTGTGGTGAGTCTGTGGGTCTCTGTGTGGTGAGTCTATGGGTCTCTGTGTGATGAGTCTGTGGGTCTCTGCGTGGTGAGTCTGTGGGTCTCTGTGTGGTGAGTCTATGGGTCTCTGTGTGGTGAGTCTGTGGGTCTCTGTGTAGTGAGTCTATGGGTCTCTGTGTGAGTGTGTGGGTCTCTGTGTGGTGAGTCTGTGGGTCTCTGTGTAGTGAGTCTGTGGGTCTCTGTTTGAGTGTATGGGTCTCTGTGTAGTGAGTCTGTGGGTCTCTGTGTGATGAGTCTGTGGGTCTCTGTGTAGTGAGTCTGTGGGTCTCTGTGTAGTGAGTCTATGGGTCTCTGTGTGGTGAGTCTGTGGGTCTCTGTGTGATGAGTCTGTGGGTCTCTGTGTAGTGAGTCTATGGGTCTCTGTGTGGTGAGTCTGTGGGTCTCTGTGTAATGAGTCTGTGGGTCTCTGTGTAATGAGTATGTGGGTCTCTGTGTGGTGAGTCTGTGGGTCTCTGTGTGATGAGTCTATGGGTCTCTGTGTAATGAGTCTGTGGGTCTCTGTGTGGTGAGTCTGTGGGTCTCTGTGTAATGAGTCTATGGGTCTCTGTGTGGTGAGTCTATGGGTCTCTGTGTGATGAGTCTGTGGGTCTATGTGTCGTGAGTCTATGGGTCTCTGTGTGGTGAGTCTATGGGTCTCTGTGTGATGAGTCTGTGGGTCTCTGTGTGGTGAGTCTATGGGTCTCTGTGTGATGAGTCTGTGGGTCTATGTGTCGTGAGTCTATGGGTCTCTGTGTGGTGAGTCTATGGGTCTCTGTGTGATGAGTCTGTGGGTCTCTGTGTAGTGAGTCTGTGGGTCTCTGTGTGATGAGTCTATGGGTCTCTGTGTAGTGAGTCTATGGGTCTCTGTGTGGTGAGTCTGTGGGTTTCTATGTTCATACTAAAGGCGTTTGGGTCAGATCGCGTTATTTATAAATGTGTCGTAACCCTCCACCACCCGACACGGCCACACAGTAAAAAATGTGTCACGTTTTTCAAAGGACAAAATAGTTCACTTCTTTAGCCCACCGGTGTGCTGAAGAGAGAATCAACAGCATTTTGAAATGTGAGTAGCACGACGTTTCGCTGATAATTACAATCAGCCTCATCGGGCAAGAATGGCGAAGCTCTCCTGTTGCTCCCGGTCTTAAATATAGAGCAGCAGCAGGGTCATCATTTAATTAAATCTGGCGCAGTGATTCGAGGCAAAGAGGGGGAGGGTATTGAATCACTGAACCAGATTGACTGTGTGAGTCTATGGGTCTCCGTGTGTGTCTCCGTGTGTGTCGCTGTGTGAGTCTATGGGTCTCTGTGAGAGTCTATGGGTCTCTGTGTGTGTCTATGGGTCTCTGTGAGAGTCTATGGGTCTCTGTGTGTGTCTCTGTGTGTGTCTGTGTGTCTCTGTGTGTGTCTCTGTGTGAGTCTATGGGTCTCTGTAAGAGTCTATGGGTCTCTGTGTGAGTCTATGGGTCTCTGTGTGTGTCTCTGTATGTCTCTGTGTGAGTCTATGGGTATCTGTGAGAGTCTATGGGTCTCTGTGTGAGTCTATGGGTATCTGTGTGAGTCTATGGGTCTCTGTGTGTGTCTATGGGTCTCTGTGAGAGTCTATGGGTCTCTGTGTGTGTCTCTGTATGTCTCTGTGTGAGTCTATGGGTCTCTGTGTGAGTCTATGGGTATCTGTGTGAGTCTATGGGTCTCTGTGTGAGTCTATGGGTCTCTGTGTGTGTCTCTGTATGTCTCTGTGTGAGTCTATGGGTCTCTGTGTGAGTCTATGGGTATCTGTGTGAGTCTATGGGTCTCTGTGTGAGTCTCTGTGTGAGTCTATGGGTCTCTGTGTGAGTCTATAGGTCTCCGTGTGGGTCTCCGTGTGTGTCGCTGTGTGAGTCTATGGGTCTCTGTGAGAGTCTGTGGGTCTCTGTGTGTGTCTCTGTATGTCTCTGTGTGTGTCTCTGTGTGTGTCTCTGTGTGAGTCTATGGGTCTCTGTAAGAGTCTATGGGTCTCTGTGTGGGTCTCTGTGTGAGTCTATGGGTCTCTGTGTGAGTCTGAGTCTCTGTGTGAGTCTATGTGTCTCTGTGTGAGTCTATGGGTATCTGTGAGAGTCTATGTGTCTCTGTGTGTGTCTCTGTGTGTGTCTGTGTGTGTCTCCGTGTGTGTCTCTGTGTGAGTCTATGTGTCTCTGTGTGAGTCTATGGGTATCTGTGAGAGTCTATGGGTCTCTGTGTGTGTCTCTGTATGTCTCTGTGTGAGTCTATGGGTCTCTGTGAGAGTCTATGTGTCTCTGTGTGTGTCTCTGTGTGTGTCTGTGTGTGTCTCCGTGTGTGTCTCTGTGTGAGTCTATGGGTCTCTGTGTGGGTCTATGGGTCTCTGTGTGTCTCTGTGTGTTGCTATATGAGTCTATGTGTCTCTGTGTGTCTCTATGTGTCTCTGTGTGTGTCTCCGTGTGTCTCTGTGTGTGTGTCTATGTGTCTCTGTGTGTGTCTCTGTGTGTGTCTCTGCGTGTGTCTATGTGTCTCTGTGTGTGTCTCTATGTGTGTCTATGTGTCTCTGTGTGTGTCTCTGTGTGTGTCTCTGTGTGTGTCTCTGCGTGTGTCTATGTGTCTCTGTGTGTGTCTCTGTGTGTGTCTCTGTGTGTGTCTCTGCGTGTGTCTATGTGTCTCTGTGTGTGTCTCTGTGTGTGTCTATGTGTCTCTGTGTGTCTCTACGTGTCTCCGTGTGAGTGGTGCCCTGCTCCCGGTGTGACCGTCACCTTGGGTCTCTGTGTGTGTCTCTGTGTGTGTCTCTGTGTGAGTCTCTGTGTCTCTGTGTGTGTCTATGTGTGTCTCTCTGTGTGTGTCTCTGTGTGTGTCTCTGTGTGTGTCTCTGTGTGTGTCTATGTGTGTCTCTCTGTGTGTGTCTCTGTGTGTCTCTCTGTGTGTGTCTCTGTGTGTCTCTATGTGTCTCTGTGTGTCTCTGTGTGTGTCTCTGTGTCTCTGTGTGTGTCTCTGTGTGTGTCTCTGTGTGAGTCTCTGTGTCTCTGTGTGTGTCTATGTGTGTCTCTCTGTGTGTGTCTCTGTGTCTCTGTGTGTGTCTCTGTGTGTGTCTATGTGTGTCTCTCTGTGTGTGTCTCTGTGTGTGTCTCTGTGTGTGTCTCTGTGTCTCTGTGTGTGTCTCTGTGTGTGTCTCTGTGTGTGTCTCTGTGTGTGTCTCTGTGTCTCTGTGTGTGTCTCTGTGTGTGTCTTTGTGTCTCTGTGTGTGTCTCTGTGTGTGTCTCTGTGTCTCTGTGTGTGTCTCTGTGTGTGTCTCTGTGTCTCTGTGTGTGTCTCCGTGTGAGTGGTGCCCTGCTCCCGGTGTGACCGTCACCTTGGGTCTCTGTGTGTGTCTCTGTGTCTCTGTGTGTGTCTATGTGTGTGTGTCTCTGTGTGTGTCACTGTGTGTGTCTCTGTGTCTCTGTGTGTGTCTCCGTGTGAGTGGTGCCCTGCTCCCGGTGTGACCGTCACCTTGGGTCTCTGTGTGTGTCTCTGTGTCTCTGTGTGTGTCTATGTGTGTGTGTCTCTGTGTGTGTCTCTGTGTGTGTCTATGTGTGTGTGTCTCTGTGTGTGTCTCCGTGTGAGTGGTGCCTGCTCCCGGTGTGACCGTCACCTTGGGTCCGGTTTTCCCATTGGGTCCACGTGGCCCTCGCTCCCCTCTCGGGCCCTGAGCACACGGAGTGACACATTCAGTGACACACTCAGTGACACACTCAGTGACACACACAGTGACACATTCAGTGACACACACTCAGTGTATCACACAGTGACACACTCAGTGACACACTCAGTGACACACACAGTGACACACTCAGTGACACACACTCAGTGTATCACACAGTGACACACACTCAGTGTATCACACAGTGACACACTCAGTGTATCACACAGTGACACACTCAGTGACACACTCAGTGGCACACACAGTGACACACTCAGTGACACACACAGTGACACACTCAGTGACACACACTCAGTGTATCACACAGTGACACACTCAGTGTATCACACAGTGACACACTCAGTGACACACACAGTGACACACTCAGTGACACACACTCAGTGTATCACACAGTGACACACACACAGTGACACACACTCAGTGACACACACACAGTGACACACTCAGTGACACACTCAGTGACACACTCAGTGATACACTCACACACACAGTGACACACTCACACACACAGTGGCACACAGTGACACACTCACACACACAGTGACACACAGTGACACACTCACACACACAGTGACACACAGTGACACACTCACACACACAGTGACACACAGTGATACACTCACACACACAGTGACACACACTCAGTGTCACACAGTGACACACTCAGTGACACACTCAGTGACACACACTCAGTGTATCACACAGTGACACACACAGTGACACACACAGTGACACACTCAGTGACACACACTCAGTGTATCACACAGTGACACACACACAGTGACACACACAGTGACACACTCACACACACAGTGACACACTCAGTGACACACACACAGTGACACACACAGTGACACACACTCAGTGACACACACACAGTGACACACTCAGCGACACACACTCAGTGACACACAGTAACACACAGTGACACACTCAGTGACACACTCAGTGACACACTCACACACACAGTGACACACTCACACACACAGTGACACACAGTGACACACTCACACACACAGTGACACACAGTGATACACTCACACACACAGTGACACAGTGACACACTCACACACACAGTGGCACACTCACAGTGATACACAGTGACACACTCACACACAGTGACACACTCAGTGACACACAGTGACACACAGTGACACACTCTCACACACAGTGACACACTCACACACATTGACACATTCAGTGACACACACTCAGTGACACACAGTGACACATTCAGTGACACACAGTGACACACTCACACACACAGTGACACACAGTGACACACTCACACACACAGTGACACACTCACACACTCACACACAGTGACACACAGTAACACACTCAGTGACACACTCAGTGACACACAGTGACACACAGTGACACACACAGTGACACACACAGTGACACACTCACACACACACTCACACACGCACTCACACACACACTGTGTGTGTGTGAGTGTGAGTGTGTGAGTGAGTGAGTGTGTGCGTGGTTGCTCACCGCGGGTCCACGTTGACCACGTGGTCCCTGCTTCCCCGTTGGGCCCTGCAACAGAAAAGCGTCGCTCAGCGCGTTGCGGTACACAGCGCGGTACACAGCGCGGTACACAGCGCGGTACACAGCGCGGTACACAGCGCGGTACACAGCGCGGTACACAGCGCGGTACACAGCGCGGTACACAGTGCGGTACACAGTGCGGTACACAGCGCGGTACACAGCGCGGTACACAGCGCGGTACACAGCGCGGTACACAGCGCGGTACACAGCGCGGTACACAGCGCGGTACACAGTGCGGTACACAGTGCGGTACACAGCGCGGTACACAGCGCGGTACACAGCGCGGTACACAGCGCGGTACACAGTGCGGTACACAGCGCGGTACACAGCGCGGTACACAGTGCGGTACACAGCGCGGTACACAGTGCGGTACACAGCGCGGTACACAGCGCGGTACACAGCGCGGTACACAGTGCGGTACACAGCGCGGTACACAGCGCGGTACACAGCGCGGTACACAGCGCGGTACACAGCGCGGTACACAGCGCGGTACACAGCGCGGTACACAGTGCGGTACACAGCGCGGTACACAGTGCGGTGCGGTGTGTGGTACGCGGTAAGCGGTACACAGTGGGGTGTACGGTGCGGTGTGTGGTACGCGGTGTGTGGTACGCGGTGTGCGGTACACGGTGCGGTGCGGTGTGTGGTACGCGGTGTGCGGTACACGGTGTGCGGTACACGGTGCGGTGTGCGGTGCGGTGTGTGGTACGCGGTGTGCGGTACACAGTGCGGTACACGGTGCGGTGTGGTTACCCGCGCCCCCTTGTCTCCGTTGGCCCCAGCGAACCCCGGGAAGCCGGTAGACCCCTGCAGACAGAGTCAGAGGTGAGAGGAGACGCCGCCGCACACAGCACCACACTCAGGAGCCAGGCCTCACAGCAGAAGGCGAGCGAGCGAAGCTTTGTCATCTGTACTGACAGATGAAGCTACATCATCTGTACTGACAGATGAAGCTACGTCATCTGTACTGACAGATGAAGCTACATCATCTGTACTGACAGATGAAGCTTCATCATCTGTACTGACAGATGAAGCTTCATCATCTGTACTGACAGATGAAGCTACGTCATCTGTACTGACAGATGAAGCTACATCATCTGTACCGACAGATGAAGCTACATCATCTGTACCGACAGATGAAGCTACATCATCTGTACCGACAGATGAAGCTACATCATCTGTACTGACAGATGAAGTTTCATCATCTGTACTGACAGATGAAGCTACATCATCTGTACTGACAGATGAAGCTTCATCATCTGTACTGACAGATGAAGCTACATCATCTGTACTGACAGATGAAGTTTCATCATCTGTACTGACAGATGAAGCTACATCATCTGTACTGACAGATGAAGCTACATCATCTGTACTGACAGATGAAGCTACATCATCTGTACTGACAGATGAAGCTACATCATCTGTACTGACAGATGAAGCTACATCATCTGTACTGACAGATGAAGCTACATCATCTGTACTGACAGATGAAGCTTCATCATCTGTACTGACAGATGAAGCTACATCATCTGTACTGACAGATGAAGCTACATCATCTGTACTGACAGATGAAGCTACATCATCTGTACTGACAGATGAAGCTTCATCTGTCAGTACAGATGAAGCTACATCATCTGTACTGACAGATGAAGCTACATCATCTGTACTGACAGATGAAGCTACATCATCTGTACTGACAGATGAAGCTACATCATCTGTACTGACAGATGAAGCTTCATCATCTGTACTGACAGATGAAGCTACATCATCTGTACTGACAGATGAAGCTACATCATCTGTACTGACAGATGAAGCTACATCATCTGTACTGACAGATGAAGCTTCATCATCTGTACTGACAGATGAAGCTACATCATCTGTACTGACAGATGAAGCTACATCATCTGTACTGACAGATGAAGCTACATCATCTGTACTGACAGATGAAGCTACATCATCTGTACTGACAGATGAAGCTACATCATCTGTACTGACAGATGAAGCTACATCATCTGTACTGACAGATGAAGCTACATCATCTGTACTGACAGATGAAGCTTCATCATCTGTACTGACAGATGAAGCTACATCATTTGTACTGACAGATGAAGCTACATCATCTGTACTGACAGATGAAGCTACATCATCTGTACTGACAGATGAAGCTTCATCTGTCAGTACAGATGATGAAGCTACCTCTTCTTGGTTCCTTCGGTAAAGTCATCACGTAGAAGGGAAATAATAAAGTAATAAAAATGAAACATAATAAAATAAAATAATAAAAATTAAACATAATAACATAATTCTCACGACATTTCGGCCACAACGCAAGCAGCCGTCCTCAGGTGAAGAACAGGTCTGTCGGAAAGACAGCGTCTGAATGAGCACCACTAGGTTTGGCAGCGTATATTTAAGCTGGGTTAGGGGAGGAAGAGCGCCTTGGCAAAGGAATTTGCATATCAAGACGAATTTAGCATATTTATGTAAAATGCAGATATGGGACTAGTCACTACTTAAATTTCGATTTAAAGCTTTCGTGACTGCAGGGATTCATCTTCTTGGTTCTTTCGGTAAAGTCACGTAGAAGGAAAATAATAAAATAATAAAAATGAAACACAATAAAATTAAATAATAAAAATAAAACATAGTAAAATACAATTCTCACGACGTTTCGGCCACAACGCAAGCAGCCGTCCTCAGGTGAAGAACAGGTGTGTCGGGGAGACAGCGTTCAGACTCTGTCTACTCGACAGACCTGTTCTTCACCTGAGGACGGCTGCTTGCGTTGTGGCCGAAACGTCGTGAGAATTGTATTTTACTATGTTTCATTTTTATTATTTCCCTTCTACGTGACTTTACCGAAAGAACCAAGGAGATGAATCCCTGCTGCAGTCACGAAAGAAGCTTTAAATCGAAAAGATGAAGGTTCGTCATCTGTACTGACAGCCGCTCCCCCATCGCTTGCATTGCCGCCTGAGCTCCGACTCCTGTGAGATCAGCGGCGGCGTTAGATTCTCATCGGAGCGCGAAACCCGACTGTGTAAACTGCGCACGCGACGGATTCTGGGTTGTGAGAAGTCAGAATCCGACACTTAATTGAGTCCCGCCCATGATTATCGACCACTTTCCCGCACCGTGCACTCATCTCGCGGCACACGGTCGTCGGTAAGCCCGCTGGCCAGCATGAGCAAAGAAACAAACGTCGCCGGAGAGATTCTTTGAAAAGGAGAAAAGACCCAATAACGGGCCACCGCAGCCCAGGTCCGTGAACAAAAAATGGTGTCACCTACGCGAAAGCTTCAAAGTCAAGATTTGAACTGGCAAAGAAGTCGGCACAGATACCTTGACGCCTTGTCGGCCAGGGTATCCGGGCAGTCCAGGCACTCCCAGCTTCCCCTGGGGCACGCAAAGAGGCGCGGGGTTAGTCGAAACACACAGACTGTCACAGGCTGTAGGGGCAAGTGCTGTTAGTAGCGAGTAGTGCCTATGAAGGCTACCGGCACTGTGGGACACACAGAGACACACACAGAGACACACACAGAGACACACAGAGACACACACACAGAGAGACACACAGGCTTACACACACACAAGAGACACGGTCACCGTCACCCCCCCCCCCCCCCGTAGGCTGTCACAGGCTGTAGGGGCAAGTGTTGTTAGCAAGTAGTGCCTATGAAGGCTACCGGCACTGTGGCACACACAGAGACACACACAGAGACACACACAGAGAGAGACACACAGAGACACACACAGAGAGACACACATAGACACACACAGAGACACACACACAGAGAGACACACAGAGACACACACAGAGACACACACACAGAGAGACACACAGAGACACACACACAGAGAGACACACATAGACACACACAGAGACACACACACAGAGAGACACACAGAGACACACACAGAGACACACACAGAGAGAGACACACAGAGACACACACACAGAGAGACACACATAGACACACACAGAGACACACACACAGAGAGACACACAGAGACACACACAGAGACACACACACAGAGAGACACACAGAGACACACACAGAGAGAGACACACAGAGACACACACAGAGACACACACACAGAGACACACACAGAGACACACACACAGAGAGACACACAGAGAGACACACATAGACACACACAGAGACACACACACAGAGAGACACACAGAGACACACACAGAGACACACACACAGAGAGACACACAGAGACACACACAGAGAGAGACACACAGAGACACACACAGAGACACACACACAGAGACACACACAGAGACACACACACAGAGAGACACACAGAGACACACACAGAGAGAGACACACAGAGACACACACAGAGAGACACACATAGACACACACAGAGAGAGACACACACAGAGACACACACAGAGAGAGACACACACAGAGACACACACAGAGACACACACAGAGACACACACAGAGAGAGACACACACAGAGACACACACAGAGAGACACACATAGACACACACAGAGAGAGACACACAGAGACACACACAGAGAGAGACACACACAGAGACACACACAGAGACACACACAGAGAGAGACACACAGAGAGACACACACAGAGACACACACAGAGACACACACAGAGAGAGACACACACAGAGACACACACAGAGACACACACAGAGACACACACAGAGAGAGACACACACAGAGACACACACAGAGAGACACACATAGACACACACAGAGACACACACAGAGAGAGACACACACAGAGACACACACAGAGAGACACACATAGACACACACAGAGAGAGAGACACACAGAGACACACACAGAGAGAGACACACACAGAGACACACACAGAGACACACACAGAGACACACACAGAGACACACACAGAGACACACACAGAGAGAGACACACACAGAGACACACACAGAGACACACACAGAGAGAGACACACACAGAGACACACACAGAGAGACACACATAGACACACACAGAGACACACAGAGAGACACACACAGAGACACACACAGAGAGAGACACACACAGAGACACACACAGAGAGACACACATAGACACACACAGAGACACACACAGAGAGACACACACAGAGAGACACACACAGAGAGACACACATAGACACACACAGAGAGAGACACACACAGAGACACACACAGAGACACACACAGAGACACACACAGAGAGAGACACACACAGAGACACACACAGAGAGACACACACAGAGAGACACACATAGACACACACAGAGACACACAGAGAGAGACACACAGAGACACACACAGAGAGAGACACACACAGAGACACACACAGAGAGACACACATAGACACACACAGAGACACACACAGAGAGACACACACAGAGAGACACACATAGACACACACAGAGACACACACAGAGAGAGACACACACAGAGACACACACAGAGAGAGACACACACAGAGACACACACAGAGAGACACACATAGACACACACAGAGAGACACACACAGAGACACACACAGAGAGAGACACACACAGAGACACACACAGAGACACACACAGAGAGAGACACACACAGAGACACACACAGAGACACACACAGAGAGAGACACACACAGAGACACACACAGAGACACACACAGAGAGAGACACACACAGAGACACACACAGAGACACACACAGAGAGAGACACACACAGAGACACACACAGAGACACACACAGAGACACACAGAGACACACACAGAGACACACACAGAGAGAGAGACACACATAGACACACACAGAGACACACACAGAGACACACACAGAGACACACACAGAGAGAGAGACACACAGAGACACACACAGAGAGAGACACACACAGAGACACACACAGAGACACACACAGAGACACACACAGAGACACACACAGAGACACACACAGAGAGAGACACACACAGAGACACACACAGAGAGAGAGACACACAGAGACACACACAGAGACACACACAGAGACACACACAGAGACACACACAGAGACACACACAGAGAGAGACACACACAGAGAGACACACAGAGACACACACAGAGACACACACAGAGAGAGACACACACAGAGACACACACAGAGAGACACACAGAGACACACACAGAGACACACACAGAGACACACACAGAGAGAGACACACACAGAGACACACACAGAGAGAGACACACACAGAGACACACACAGAGACACACACAGAGAGAGACACACACATAGACACACACAGAGAGAGACACACACAGAGACACACACAGAGACACACACAGAGAGAGAGACACACAGAGACAGACACAGAGAGACACACAGAGACACACACAGAGACACACACAGAGACACACACAGAGAGAGAGACACACAGAGACAGACACAGAGAGACACACAGAGACACACAGAGACACACACAGAGAGACACACAGGCTCACACACACACAAGAGACACACACAGAGACACACACAGAGAGAGACACACACATAGACACACACAGAGAGAGACACACACAGAGACACACACAGAGACACACACAGAGAGAGAGACACACAGAGACAGACACAGAGAGACACACAGAGACACACACAGAGACACACACAGAGACACACACAGAGAGAGAGACACACAGAGACAGACACAGAGAGACACACAGAGACACACAGAGACACACACAGAGAGACACACAGGCTCACACACACACAAGAGACACTGTCACCGTCACCCCCCCCCCCCCGTAGACTGTCACAGGCTGTAGGGGCAAGTGCTGTTAGTAGCGAGTAGTGCCTATGAAGGCTACCGGCACTGTGGCACACACAGAGACACACACAGAGACACACACAGAGAGAGACACACAGAGACACACACAGAGAGACACACATAGACACACACAGAGAGAGACACACACAGAGACACACACAGAGAGAGACACACACAGAGACACACACAGAGACACACACAGAGACACACACAGAGAGAGACACACACAGAGACACACACAGAGAGACACACATAGACACACACAGAGAGAGACACACACAGAGACACACACAGAGAGAGACACACACAGAGAGAGACACACACAGAGACACACACAGAGACACACACAGAGACACACACAGAGAGAGACACACACAGAGACACACACAGAGAGACACACATAGACACACACAGAGAGAGACACACACAGAGACACACACAGAGACACACAGAGACACACACAGAGAGAGACACACACAGAGACACACACAGAGAGACACACATAGACACACACAGAGAGAGAGACACACAGAGACACACACAGAGAGAGACACACACAGAGACACACACAGAGACACACACAGAGACACACACAGAGAGACACACATAGACACACACAGAGGCACACACAGAGACACACACAGAGACACATAGACTCACACAGAGACACACACAGAGGCACATAGACTCACACAGAGACACACACAGAGACACACACAGAGACACACAGAGACACACACAGAGGCACACACAGAGACACACACAGAGACACACACAGAGAACACACAGAGACACACACAGAGAACACACAGAGACACATAGACTCACACAGAGACACACACAGAGGCACATAGACTCACACAGAGACACACACAGAGACACACACAGAGACACACACAGAGACACACAGAGACACACACAGAGAACACACAGAGACACATAGACTCACACAGAGACACACACAGAGGCACATAGACTCACACAGAGACACACACAGAGACACATAGACTCACACAGAGACACACACAGAGACACACACAGAGACACACACAGAGACACACAGAGAGACACACAGACTCACACAGAGACACATAGAGTCGCACCTGCGTAACGTATCTGGTATGATGATGATGGTTCTCAGGCCTGCGCTAGGAGTCTGGTATGATGATGATGGTTCTCAGACCTGCGCTAGGAGTCTGGTATGATGATGATGATGATGGTTCTCAGACCTGTGCTAGGAGTCTGGTATGATGATGATGATGGTTCTCAGGCCTGCGCCAGGAGTCTGGTATGATGATGATGGTTCTCAGACCTGCGCTAGGAGTCTGGTATGATGATGATGGTTCTCAGACCTGCGCTAGGAGTCTGGTATGATGATGATGGTTCTCAGACCTGCGCTAGGAGTCTGGTATGATGATGATGGTTCTCAGACCTGCGCTAGGAGTCTGGTATAATGATGATGGTTCTCAGACCTGCGCCAGGAGTCTGGTATGATGATGATGGTTCTCAGACCTGCGCTAGGAGTCTGGTATGATGATGATGGTTCTCAGACCTGCGCTAGGAGTCTGGTATGACGATGATGATGATGGTTCTCAGACCTGCGCTAGGAGTCTGGTATGACGATGATGATGATGGTTCTCAGACCTGCGCTAGGAGTCTGGTATGATGATGATGGTTCTCAGACCTGCGCTAGGAGTCTGGTATGATGATGATGGTTCTCAGACCTGCGCTAGGAGTCTGGTATGATGATGATGGTTCTCAGACCTGCGCTAGGAGTCTGGTATAATGATGATGGTTCTCAGACCTGTGCTAGGCGTCTGGTATGATGATGATGGTTCTCAGACCTGCGCTAGGAGTCTGGTATGATGATGATGGTTCTCAGACCTGTGCTAGGAGTCTGGTATGATGATGATGGTTCTCAGACCTGCGCTAGGAGTCTGGTATGATGATGATGGTTCTCAGACCTGCGCTAGGAGTCTGGTATGATGATGATGGTTCTCAGACCTGCGCTAGGAGTCTGGTATAATGATGATGGTTCTCAGACCTGTGCTAGGAGTCTGGTATGATGATGATGGTTCTCAGACCTGCGCCAGGAGTCTGGTATGATGATGATGGTTCTCAGACCTGCGCTAGGAGTCTGGTATGATGATGATGGTTCTCAGACCTGCGCTAGGAGCCTGGTATAATGATGATGGTTCTCAGACCTGCGCTAGGCGTCTGGTATGATGATGATGATGATGGTTCTCAGACCTGCGCCAGGAGTCTGGTATGATGATGATGGTTCTCAGACCTGCGCTAGGAGTCTGGTATGATGATGATGGTTCTCAGACCTGCGCCAGGAGTCTGGTATGATGATGATGGTTCTCAGACCTGCGCTAGGAGTCTGGTATGATGATGATGGTTCTCAGACCTGCGCTAGGAGTCTGGTATGATGATGATGGTTCTCAGACCTGCGCTAGGAGTCTGGTATAATGATGATGGTTCTCAGACCTGCGCTAGGCGTCTGGTATGATGATGATGATGATGGTTCTCAGACCTGTGCTAGGAGTCTGGTATGATGATGATGATGGTTCTCAGGCCTGCGCCAGGAGTCTGGTATGATGATGATGGTTCTCAGACCTGCGCTAGGAGTCTGGTATGATGATGATGGTTCTCAGACCTGCGCCAGGAGTCTGGTATGATGATGATGGTTCTCAGACCTGCGCTAGGAGTCTGGTATGATGATGATGGTTCTCAGACCTGCGCTAGGAGTCTGGTATGATGATGATGGTTCTCAGACCTGCGCTAGGAGTCTGGTATGATGATGATGGTTCTCAGACCTGCGCCAGGAGTCTGGTATGATGATGATGGTTCTCAGACCTGCGCTAGGAGTCTGGTATGATGATGATGGTTCTCAGACCTGCGCTAGGTGATGATGATTCTCAGACCTGCGCTAGGAGTCTGGTATAATGATGATGGTTCTCAGACCTGCGCTAGGCGTCTGGTATGATGATGATGATGATGATGATGGTTCTCAGACCTGTGCTAGGAGTCTGGTATGATGATGATGATGGTTCTCAGGCCTGCGCCAGGAGTCTGGTATGATGATGATGGTTCTCAGACCTGCGCTAGGAGTCTGGTATGATGATGATGGTTCTCAGACCTGCGCCAGGAGTCTGGTATGATGATGATGGTTCTCAGACCTGCGCTAGGAGTCTGGTATGATGATGATGGTTCTCAGACCTGCGCTAGGAGTCTGGTATGATGATGATGGTTCTCAGACCTGCGCCAGGAGTCTGGTATGATGATGATGGTTCTCAGACCTGTGCTAGGAGTCTGGTATGATGATGATGGTTCTCAGACCTGCGCTAGGAGTCTGGTATGATGATGATGGTTCTCAGACCTGCGCTAGGAGTCTGGTATGATGATGATGGTTCTCAGACCTGCGCTAGGAGTCTGGTATAATGATGATGGTTCTCAGACCTGCGCTAGGAGTCTGGTATGATGATGATGGTTCTCAGACCTGCGCTAGGAGTCTGGTATGATGATGATGGTTCTCAGACCTGCGCTAGGAGTCTGGTATAATGATGATGGTTCTCAGACCTGCGCTAGGAGTCTGGTATGATGATGATGGTTCTCAGACCTGCGCTAGGAGTCTGGTATGATGATGATGGTTCTCAGACCTGCGCTAGGAGTCTGGTATAATGATGATGGTTCTCAGACCTGTGCTAGGCGTCTGGTATGATGATGATGGTTCTCAGACCTGCGCTAGGAGTCTGGTATGATGATGATGGTTCTCAGACCTGTGCTAGGAGTCTGGTATGATGATGATGGTTCTCAGACCTGCGCTAGGAGTCTGGTATGATGATGATGGTTCTCAGACCTGCGCTAGGAGTCTGGTATGATGATGATGGTTCTCAGACCTGCGCTAGGAGTCTGGTATAATGATGATGGTTCTCAGACCTGTGCTAGGAGTCTGGTATGATGATGATGGTTCTCAGACCTGCGCCAGGAGTCTGGTATGATGATGATGGTTCTCAGACCTGCGCTAGGAGTCTGGTATGATGATGATGGTTCTCAGACCTGTGCTAGGCGTCTGGTATGATGCCAGGGTGGCCGCTCACCTTCTCGCCAGTGAGGCCGATGGGGCCCGGGTCTCCGGGCAGGCCGGCTCGACCCTTGGGGCCCTCAGCGCCGTCCTCCCCACGGGGTCCCGAAGCTCCCAGCTCACCCTGACGGCACGGGGGGTGGGGGTGAGGGGTGAGGGGTCACACGGGGGGTGGGGTCACGTGGGGTCACAAGGGGGGCGGTCACAATTTGGGGGTCACATTGGGGGGTCACATGGGGGGGTCGCCACGCACGCCGCTTTGACCGCGCCCCCTACTCTGGTCTACAGGAGGTCGAGGGTTAGATTCTGACCCTGACGACGCCTGCTGCTGCTGTATATTTGGAGTTTGCGTGTCTCTCTCTCATCATCATCATCATCACGGTGGCTAGGAGATGTTGACTACCTCACCTGGTCTACAGGAGGTCGTGGGTTCGATCCCGACCCTGACGACGCCTGCTGCTGCTGCTGTATATTTGGAGTCTGCGTGTCTCTCTCATCATCATCAAGGTGGCTAGGAGATGTTGACTACCTTGCCTGGTCTGCAGGAAGTCGAGGGTTCGATTCTGACCCTGACGACGCCTGCTGCTGCTGCTGTATATTTGGAGTCTGCGTGTCTCTCTCTCCCCCGTGGATTTTTCTCCAGGTCCTCCGGCTTATTTTTTTCCCCATCCACGTTTAGAATCGACACCAGCCACGTAGTTTTACCCGGGCCCGCTCACCATCATGAAGGTCCTTAATGATCGTGAACAGAGTGTCAAGGACTCTGAAAGCACGAAGATCAACCCAGAGCCCAGGCCTACTGATGGTATCATAGGCCTTGACCAGGTCAATAAAGCAGAGATGTAGGTCTTGTTGGAATTCCCTACACCTCTGCTGTAGCAGACGGACAGAAAATATGGCATCTGTGCAGGACCGCCCTTTCCTGAAACACACACACACACAGACACACACACACACAGACACACACAGAGACACACACCACACACAGACACACACACACACAGACACACACAGACACACACATACACACAGACACACACACACACCTAGGTGTACTAACCTGGTCGCCTTTGGCTCCCGAGTCTCCCTTGGCACCGGCAACGCCATCCTCTCCCTGGACAGAGACACACCACCACCATGATCACCACCACCACAACCACCACCACCACGACCACCACCACCACGACCACCATCACCACCACCACGACCACCACCACCACCACTGTGAAACCCATCGCCCTCGGTACTCCCACCACCAGCTATGTGCGAGCGGGCGAGCGAGGAGTGAGTGGGTGAGGAGTGAACGAGTGAGTGAACGAGTGACTAACTGAGTAGTTCAGTGAGTAGGTGAGTGAGTGAATGAGTTGGTGAGTAATCGAGTGAGTGAACGAGTCACTAAGTGTGTAGTTGAGTAAGTAGGTGGGTGAGTGAATGAGTTGGTGAGTAATCGAGTGAGTGAGTGAGTGAGTGAGGAGTGAGTGAGCTGTGGAGTGAGTGAGGAGTGAGTGAGTGAGTGAGTGAGTGAGGAGTGAGTGAGTGAGTGTATGAGTGAGTGAGGTGTGAGTGAGTGAGTGAGTGAGTGAGGAGTGAGTGAGTGTATGAGTGAGTGAGGTGTGAGTGAGTGAGTGAGTGAGGAGTGAGTGAGTGAGTGAGTGTATGAGTGAGTGAGGAGTGAGTGAGGAGTGAGTGAGTGTATGAGTGAGTGAGGAGTGAGTGAGTGAGTGAGGAGTGAGTGAGTGAGTGAGCTGTGGAGTGATCCTCACCTTGCCACCGTTGTGCCCCTTGAGTCCCCGGGCTCCCTCCGCTCCCTAGGACGGGGACAGGAGGAAGTCGCGTCACTCACCACCACTCACCACCACCACTCACCACCACTCACCACCACCACTCACCACCACCACTCACCACCACTCACCACCACCACTCAACACTCACCACCACTCACCACCACCACTCAACACTCACCACCAGCACCACCACTCACCACCACCACTCACCACCACTCACCACCACTCACCACCACCACTCACCACCACCACTCAATACTCACCACCACTCACCACCACCACTCACCACCACCACTCAACACTCACCACCACTCACCACCACCACTCAACACTCACCACCACTCACCACCACCACTCAACACTCACCACCACTCACCACCACCACTCAACACCACCACTCAACACTCACCACCACTCACCACCACCACTCAACACTCACCACCACTCACCACCACCACTCACCACCACCACTCAACACTCACCACCACTCACCACCACCACTCAACACTCACCACCACTCACCACCACCACTCAACACCACCACCAGCACCACCACCAGCACCACCACTCACCACCACCACTCACCACCACCACCACTCACCACTCACCACCACTCACCACTCACCACCACTCAACACTCACCACCACTCAACACCACTCACCACCACTCACCACCAGCACCACCAACACCACTCACCACCACTCACCACCACTCAACACCACCACTCACCACCACTCACCACCACTCACCACCACCACTCACCACCACTCACCACCACCACTCACCACCACCACTCACCACCACTCACCACCACCACTCAACACTCACCACCACTCACCACCACCACTCAACACTCACCACCAGCACCACCACTCACCACCACCACTCACCACCACTCACCACCACTCACCACCACCACTCACCACCACCACTCAATACTCACCACCACTCACCACCACCACTCACCACCACCACTCAACACTCACCACCACTCACCACCACCACTCAACACTCACCACCACTCACCACCACCACTCAACACTCACCACCACTCACCACCACCACTCAACACCACCACTCAACACTCACCACCACTCACCACCACCACTCAACACTCACCACCACTCACCACCACCACTCACCACCACCACTCAACACTCACCACCACTCACCACCACCACTCAACACTCACCACCACTCACCACCACCACTCAACACCACCACCAGCACCACCACCAGCACCACCACTCACCACCACCACTCACCACCACCACCACTCACCACTCACCACCACTCACCACTCACCACCACTCAACACTCACCACCACTCAACACCACTCACCACCACTCACCACCAGCACCACCAACACCACTCACCACCACTCACCACCACCAGCACCACCACTCACCACCACTCACCACCACCACTCAACACCACCACTCACCACCACTCACCACCACCAGCACCACCACTCACCACCACTCACCACCAGCACCACCAACACCACTCACCACCACCAGCACCACCACTCACCACCACTCACCACCACTCACCACCACCAGCACCACCAACACCACTCACCACCACCACTCACCACCACTCACCACCACCAGCACCACCACTCACCACCAGCACCACCAACACCACTCACCACCACTCACCACCACCACTCACCACCACTCACCACCACCAGCACCACCACTCACCACCAGCACCACCAACACCACTCACCACCACTCACCACCACTCATCACTACCACTCACCACAACTCGCCACCACCACTCACCACCACTCACCAACACCACTCACCACCACTCACCACCACCACCACTCATCACTACCACTCACCACAACTCGCCACCACCACCGCAGCAGCAACAGCAACGCGCGCGTGGTGCGGTGTAGTGCGGTGTAGTGCGGTGCAGTGTAGTGCAGTGTAGTGCAGTGTAGTGCGGTACGGTGTAGTGCAGTGTAGTGCAGTGTAGTGCGGTGCAGTGTAGTGCAGTGTAGTGCAGTGTTGTGTGGTGCAGTGTAGTGCGGTGTTGTATGGTGTGGTGTGGTGCGGTGTGCGTGGCACCGTACCTTGGCTCCGCGTGATCCTGGATACCCAACGCTGCCCTGAGGTCCCTGCACCCCCTGTGAGCGCGCACAGAGAACACGCCGGTGACACACGTGACACACACACACGTGACACACACACAGTGACACAGTGACACACACAGTGACACACACACAGTGACATACACAGTGACACGCGTGACACACACACAGTGACACACACACAGTGACACACACACGCAGTGACACACACACAGTGACACACACAGTGACACACACACAGTGACACTCACAGTGACACACACAGTGACACACACAGAGTGACACAGTGACACACACACAGTGACACACACACAGTGACACACACAGTGACACACACAGTGACACACACAGAGTGACACAGTGACACACACACAGTGACATACACAGTGACACGCGTGACACACACACAGTGACACACACACGCAGTGACACACAGTGACACACACACAGTGACACACACACACAGTGACACACACACACAGTGACAAAGATAAAGATCCCCCGTATAGCCTTAACAGACTGTAGGGGCAAGTGCTGTTAGCGAGCACCTATGAAGGCGGGAACGGCACACGAGGGGGTGGGTGGCCAGCACCACGCCCGACCGCCTTTGTCTCCCCAGTGGCGATGTTTACACACCGCACCGGGTACTCATTTGAGGCTGAGTCGACCTAGGGGAGGCCCAGGACCGGTTCAAGATAATCGTCACTGGTGTTGGCCGTGAGCGGGAATCGAACTCGTGTCGCCGGGTTCATAGCGCAGCGTAGCGCTAACCGCTACACTACCGCTCCCCACACACGTGACACACACAGTGACACACACACAGTGACACACACACAGTGACACACACACAGTGACACACAGTGACACACACACAGTGACACACACAGTGACACACACACAGTGACACACACAGTGACACACACAGTGACACACACACAGTGACACACACACAGTGACACACAGTGACACACACACAGTGACACACACAGTGACACACACACAGTGACACACACAGTGACACACACAGTGACACACACACAGTGACACACACACAGTGACACACACACGCAGTGACACACAGTGACACACACACAGTGACACACACAGTGACACACACAGTGACACACACAGTGACACACACACAGTGACACACACAGTGACACACACACAGTGACACACACACACAGTGACACACACACACAGTGACACACACAGTGACACACACACAGTGACACACACACAGTGACACACACACAGTGACACACAGTGACACACACACACAGTGAAACACACACACAGTGACACACACAGTGACACACACACAGTGACACACACACACACAGTGACACACACACAGTGACACACACACAGTGACACACACACAGTGACACACAATGACACACACACAGTGACACACACAGTGACACACACACAGTGACACACACAGTGACACACACAGTGACACACACACAGTGACACACACACAGTGACACACAGTGACACACACACAGTGACACACACAGTGACACACACACAGTGACACACACAGTGACACACACAGTGACACACACACAGTGACACACACAGTGACACACACACAGTGACACACACAGTGACACACACAGTGACACACACACAGTGACACACACAGTGACACACACACAGTGACACACACAGTGACACACACAGTGACACACACACAGTGACACACAGTGACACACACACACAGTGACACACACACAGTGACACACACAGTGACACACACACAGTGACACACACACACACAGTGACACACACACACACAGTGACACACACACAGTGACACACACACACAGTGACACACACAGTGACACACACACAGTGACACACACACACACAGTGACACACACACACACAGTGACACACACACAGTGACACACACAGTGACACACACACAGTGACACACACACACACAGTGACACACACACACACAGTGACACACACACAGTGACACACACACACAGTGACACACACAGTGACACACACACAGTGACACACACACACACACAGTGACACACACACAGTGACACACACACACACAGTGACACACACACAGTGACACACACACACAGTGACACACACATACACAGTGACACACACACAGTGACACACACACACACAGTGACACACACACAGTGACACACACACAGTGACACACACACACACAGTGACACACACACACAGTGACACACACACAGTGACACACACACAGTGACACACACACAGTGACACACACACACACAGTGACACACACACAGTGACACACACGGGTGTCACAGGCAGAGAAGCGGGCAGGCATGAGGACGGAGACACGCGGAGAGACACAGAGAGACACGGAGAGACACAGAGAGACACAGAGAGACACGGAGAGACACGCGGAGAGACACGCGGAGAGACACAGAGAGACACGGAGAGACACACGCAGAGACACGCAGAGACACGCGGAGAGACACAGAGAGACATGGAGAGACACACGCAGAGACATGCAGAGATACCCAGAGACACAGAGAGACACGCGGAGAGACACACGCAGAGACACAGAGAGACACGCAGAGACACGCGGAGAGATGTGTTGAGACACACGTGGTGAGACAGGGAGGCTCGTGTAGAGACACTGGAGATACAGAGAGACACTGAGACACACATAGACACGTGATAAGACACGTGTAGAGACACAGGGAGACACTGAGACAAATAGAGACACGAGGTAAGACACGCAGAGAGACACTGAGACACGTGGTGAGTGACGTGGTGAGTGGCGTGGTGAGTGGCGTGGTGAGTGGCGTGGTGAGTGACGTGGTGAGTGGCGTGGTGAGTGGCGTGGTGAGTGGCGTGGTGAGTGACGTGGTGAGTGGCGTGGTGAGTGACGTGGTGAGTGGCGTGGTGAGTGGTGAGTGGTGTGGTGAGTGGAGTGGTGAGTGGCGTGGTGAGTGGCGTGGTGAGTGGCGTGGTGAGTGGCGTGGTGAGTGACGTGGTGAGTGACGTGGTGAGTGGCGTGGTGAGTGGCGTGGTGAGTGGCGTGGTGAGTGACGTGGTGAGTGGCGTGGTGAGTGACGTGGTGAGTGGCGTGGTGAGTGGTGAGTGGTGTGGTGAGTGGAGTGGTGAGTGGCGTGGTGAGTGGCGTGGTGAGTGGCGTGGTGAGTGGCGTGGTGAGTGACGTGGTGAGTGGCGTGGTGAGTGACGTGGTGAGTGACGTGGTGAGACACGTGGTGAGTGGCGTGGTGAGTGGCGTGGTGAGTGACGTGGTGAGACACGTGGTGAGTGGCGTGGTGAGTGGCGTGGTGAGTGGCGTGGTGAGTGACGTGGTGAGTGGCGTGGTGAGTGACGTGGTGAGTGGCGTGGTGAGTGGTGAGTGGTGTGGTGAGTGGAGTGGTGAGTGACGTGGTGAGTGACGTGGTGAGTGGCGTGGTGAGTGGTGTGGTGAGTGGCGTGGTGAGTGGCGTGGTGAGTGACGTGGTGAGTGGCGTGGTGAGTGGTGAGTGGTGTGGTGAGTGGAGTGGTGAGTGACGTGGTGAGTGACGTGGTGAGTGGCGTGGTGAGTGGTGTGGTGAGTGGCGTGGTGAGTGGCGTGGTGAGTGACGTGGTGAGTGGCGTGGTGAGTGGTGAGTGGTGTGGTGAGTGGAGTGGTGAGTGGCGTGGTGAGTGGCGTGGTGAGTGGTGAGTGGTGTGGTGAGTGGAGTGGTGAGTGGCGTGGTGAGTGGCGTGGTGAGTGGTGAGTGGCGTGGTGAGTGGCGTGGTGAGTGGTGAGTGGTGTGGTGAGTGGAGTGGTGAGTGGCGTGGTGAGTGGCGTGGTGAGTGGTGAGTGGCGTGGTGAGTGACGTGGTGAGTGGCGTGGTGAGTGGTGTGGTGAGTGGAGTGGTGAGTGACGTGGTGAGTGACGTGGTGAGTGGCGTGGTGAGTGGTGAGTGGTGTGGTGAGTGGTGTGGTGAGTGGCGTGGTGAGTGGCGTGGTGAGTGGCGTGGTGAGTGGTGAGTGGTGTGGTGAGTGGTGAGTGGCATGGTGAGGTACGTGGTGAGTGGTGTGGTGAGTGGCGTGGTGAGTGGTGAGTGGTGTGGTGAGTGGCGTGGTGAGTGGTGAGTGGCGTGGTGAGTGACGTGGTGAGTGGTGAGTGGCGTGGTGAGTGGCGTGGTGAGTGGCGTGGTGAGT
This sequence comes from Lampetra planeri, assembly GCF_965212315.1. NCBI lineage: Eukaryota > Metazoa > Chordata > Hyperoartia > Petromyzontiformes > Petromyzontidae > Lampetra > Lampetra planeri. Next base: position 24,869 of record NW_027613853.1, read on the forward strand.
GGTGAGTGACGTGGTGAGTGTCGTGGTGAGTGGTGAGTGGTGTGGTGAGTGACGTGGTGAGTGGCGTGGTGAGTGGCGTGGTGAGTGGCGTGGTGAGTGGCGTGGTGAGTGGCGTGGTGAGTGGTGAGTCACGTGGTGAGTCACGTGGTGAGTGGTGAGTGGTGTGGTGAGTGACGTGGTGAGTGTCGTGGTGAGTGACGTGGTGAGTGGAGGCTGCTCGTACCATCTCTCCCTTGTCACCTGCAGGACCCTCCTTGCCAGGATGACCCTGCACACGCGCGCACACAAAGACAAAGATCCCCCATGTAGCCTGTAACAGACTGGTGGGGCAAGTGCTGTCAGTGGCGAGCAGCAGCAGCAGCGCCTACGAGTGGGTGGGTTGCCAGCACCACAAAGACAAAGATCCTCCGTGTAGCCTGTAACAGACTGGTGGGGCAAGTGCTGTTAGCGAGCACTGCTTAAGAAGGCTTGGGGGTGTGGGTTGATCGCACCAAGGTCGCAAACAGGTACCCGTACCTGTACCCGGCCGTACCCGTACCCTACCCGTACCCGGCCGGCTGGGTACGGGTAGGGTACGGGTATCGGGTACCCGATTGCGACCTCTGGGATGAAGCCGTGTTGCAGGCGCGGGTGGGTTGATTCTAGGAACTTGAATTGTGAGAAGAGACAAGACGTTGGGAAATGAGTGACAAACGGTGACTCACCAGTGACTCACGGTCTACCCGTACCCGGCCGCACCAGGGTCGCAAACGGGTACCCGTACCCGTACCCGGCCGGGTACGGGTAGCCGGGTATCGGGTAGGGTACGGGTATCGGGTACCCGATTGCGACCTCTGAGCTGAGCTGATTCGTGGTGGCCGTAGTTCCGCTTCTGACCAAAGAGAGGCCACAAAGCTCTGCGGGGGACTTGTGCCTGCTGAGATGGAGGGCGCGTTGTGGTGTGGGTCTCTGTGGGTCTCTGTGTGTCTCTGTGAGCGTGGGTCTCTGTGGGTCTCTGTGAGTGTGGGTCTCTGTGGGTCTCTGTGGGTCTCTGTGAGTGTGGGTCTCTGTGAGTGTGGGTCTCTGTGGGTCTCTGTGGGTCTCTGTGAGTGTGGGTCTCTGTGGGTCTCTGTGGGTCTCTATGAGTGTGAGTCTCTGTGGGTCTCTGTGGGTCTCTGTGGGTCTCTGTGTATGTGGGTCTCTGTGGGTCTCTGTGGGTCTCTGTGGGTCTCTGTGTGTGTGGGTCTCTGTGAGTGTGGGTCTCTGTGGGTCTCTGTGTGTGTGGGTCTCTGTGGGTCTCTGTGAGTGTGGGTCTCTGTGGGTCTCTGTGGGTCTCTGTGGGTCTCTGTGGGTCTCTGTGTGTGTGGGTCTCTGTGAGTGTGGGTCTCTGTGGGTCTCTGTGTGTGTGGGTCTCTGTGAGTGTGGGTCTCTGTGGGTCTCTGTGGGTCTCTGTGAGTGTGGGTCTCTGTGGGTCTCTGTGTGTGTGGGTCTCTGTGAGTGTGGGTCTCTGTGGGTCTCTGTGGGTCTCTGTGGGTCTCTGTGAGTGTGGGTCTCTGTGGGTCTCTGTGAGTGTGGGTCTCTGTGGGTCTCTGTGAGTGTGGGTCTCTGTGGGTCTCTGTGTGTGTGGGTCTCTGTGAGTGTGGGTCTCTGTGGGTCTCTGTGGGTCTCTGTGGGTCTCTGTGAGTGTGGGTCTCTGTGAGTGTGGGTCTCTGTGGGTCTCTGTGGGTCTCTGTGGGTCTCTGTGAGTGTGGGTCTCTGTGGGTCTCTGTGGGTCTCTGTGTGTGTGGGTCTCTGTGGGTCTCTGTGGGTCTCTGTGTGTGTGGGTCTCTGTGAGTGTGGGTCTCTGTGGGTCTCTGTGGTTGTGGGTCTCTGTGAGTGTGGGTCTCTGTAGGTCTCTGTGGGTCTCTGTGGGTCTCTGTGAGTGTGGGTCTCTGTGAGTGTGGGTCTCTGTGGGTCTCTGTGGGTCTCTGTGAGTGTGGGTCTTTGTGGGTCTCTGTGGGTCTCTATGAGTGTGAGTCTCTGTGGGTCTCTGTGGGTCTCTGTGGGTCTCTGTGGGTCTCTGTGGGTCTCTGTGGGTCTCTGTGGGTCTCTGTGTGTGTGGGTCTCTGTGAGTGTGGGTCTCTGTGGGTCTCTGTGTGTGTGGGTCTCTGTGGGTCTCTGTGGGTCTCTGTGGGTCTCTGTGTGTGTGGGTCTCTGTGAGTGTGGGTCTCTGTGGGTCTCTGTGAGTGTGGGTCTCTGTGGGTCTCTGTGTGTCTCTGTGTGTCTCTGTGGGTCTCTGTGGGTCTCTGTGAGTGTGGGTCTCTGTGGGTCTCTGTGGGTCTCTGTGTGTCTCTGTGGGTCTCTGTGGGTCTCTGTGAGTGTGGGTCTCTGTGGGTCTCTGTGGGTCTCTGTGGGTCTCTGTGAGTGTGGGTCTCTGTGGGTCTCTGTGGGTCTCTATGAGTGTGAGTCTCTGTGGGTCTCTGTGGGTCTCTGTGAGTATGGGTCTCTGTGGGTCTCTATGAGTGTGGGTCTCTGTGAGTATGGGTCTCTGTGGGTCTCTGTGGGTCTCTGTGGGTCTCTGTGGGTCTCTGAAAATTGGTCTCTGTGGGTCTGTATGAGTATGGGTCTCTGTGGGTCTCTATGAGTATGGGTCTATGTGGGTCTCTATGAGTTTGGGTCTCTATGGGTCTCTGCGGCCCTATGAGTCTCTACTAGTCTGCAGAAACACACATTTAGAGTATTTGGCCGCTATAAATTTCCACGCGACGGTGATGATGATGATGATGACGATGACAACGATGATGATGACGATGACGAAGATGATGATGACAACGACGATGATGATGACGACGATGATGATGATGACGATGATGATGATGACGATGATGATGACGATGATGATGACGATGATGACGATGATGATGAGGATGACGATGATGATGACGACGATGATGATGACGATGATGATGATGACGATGATGATGATGATGACGATGATGACGATGATGATGACGACGATGATGATGAGGATGATGATGACGACGATGATGATGATGATGATGATGACGATGATGATGAGGATGACGATGATGATGATGACAACGACGATGATGACGACGATGATGATGACGACGATGATGATGATGACGATGATGATGACGATGATGACGATGATGATGAGGATGACGATGATGATGACGACGATGATGATGATGATGACGATGATGATGACGACGATGATAATGACGATGATGATGACAATGATGATGACAATGTAAGCCACTTAGTTGCGCTGCTATAATTAGTGATGGGCAGGCCGCTTCTGAAAAATGGGCCACATAGCTCAGTGGGGCCTGACCTTGTAAGTTAACAACAACAGAGTTGAGTCGAGTGAGAGGGAGGGGGTGGGGGGGGAGGGGGTGGGGGGAGGGGGTGGGGGGAGGGGGAGGGGGGGGAGTTGGAGAGGAGGGGGGGGAGGGGGAGGGGGTGGGGGGAGGGAGAGGGGGTGGGTGAGAGGGGGAGTTGGAGAGGGTGGGGGGGAGGGGGGGGTGGGGGGGTGGGAGAGGGGGTGGGGGGGGAGGGGGGTGGGGGGGAGGGAGAGGGGGTGGGGGGGTCGTGACCCTCACCGGAGGTCCGTCGGTTCCAGACGGACCAGGCAGGCCGGGTTTACCTGTGAGACCCTGGACAGACACACACAGCATCATCATCATCACCACGATCATCATCATCACGATCATCATCATCATCATGATGATCATCACGGTCATCATCATCACGATCATCATCATCACGATCATCATCATCATCATCACGATCATCATCACGATCATCATCATCACGATCATCATCATCACGGTCATCATCATCATTATCACGATCATCATCATCATCACGATCATCATCATCATCACGATCATCATCATCACGATCATCATCATCACGATCATCATCACGATCATCATCACAATCATCATCATCATCATCACGATCATCATCATCACGATCATCATCATCACGGTCATCATCATCATCATCATTATCACGATCATCATCATCATCATCACGATCATCATCATCATCACGATCATCATCATCACGATCATCATCATCACGATCATCATCACGATCATCATCACAATCATCATCATCATCACGATCATCATCATCACGATCATCATCATCACGATCATCATCATCACGGTCATCATCATCATCATTATCACGATCATCATCACGATCATCATCATCATCACGATCATCATCATCACGATCATCATCATCACGATCATCATCACGATCATCATCACAATCATCATCATCATCACGATCATCATCACAATCGTCATCATTATCACGATCATCATCACAATCAGCATCACGATCATCATCACAATCATTATCACGATCATCATCATCATCACGATCATCATCACAATCATCATCACGATCATCATCACGATCATCATCATTATCACGATCATCACCAAAATCATCATTATCACGATCATCATCATTATCACAATCATCATTATCACGATCATCATCACGATCATCATCACGATCATCATCACAATCAATCATCATCATCACGATCATCATCATCACGATCATCATCATTATCACGATCATCATCATCATCACGATCATCATCATCACGATCATCATCATCATAATCATCACCATCATCATCATCACGATCATCATCATCACGATCATCATTATCATCACGATCATCATGATCATCGTCATCATTAACCTCACAACCATCGTGTCCATCATCCCCCACCATCCCAATCTCCTTCACGCTGTCGCGCCATCGCCATGACCGCCACCACAACCAAAACCACCACTACCACCAACACCACCAACACAACCAGCACCAACACCACCACCAACACCAGCACGAACACCACCACCAACACCACCACCAACACCACCAACACCACCACCACCAACACCACCAACACCACCAACACCACCAGCACGAACACCACCACCAACACCACCACCAACACCACCAACACCACCACCAACACCACCACCGACACGGGCTGTGAGAGTGAGGCGTGCTCCGTTACCCTTTCTCCCGGAGGCCCGATGGGACCCTGGGGCCCAGGCAGACCCTGCAAGGGACGACAGCGACGGGCGGGGAGGGTCAGCACGCTCCTGTGAGTGTGAGTCTCTGTGGGTCTCTGTGAGTGTGGGTCTCTATGAGTGTGGGTCTCTGTGGGTGTGGGTCTCTGTGGGTGTGGGTCTCTGTGAATCTCTGTGGGTCTCTGTGGGTCTCTGTGGGTCTCTGTGAGTGTGGGTCTCTGTGTGTGTGGATCTCTATGAGTGTGGGTCTCTGTGGGTCTCTGTGGGTCTCTGTGAGTGTGGGTCTCTGTGGGTCTCTGTGGGTCTCTGTGAGTGTGGGTCTCTGTAAGTGTGGGTCTCTGTGGGTCTCTGTGGGTCTATGTGTGTCTCTGTGAGTATGGGTCTCTGTGGGTCTCTGTGGGTCTCTGTGAGTATGGGTCTCTGTGGGTCTCTGTGGGTCTCTGTGTGTGTGGGTCTCTGTGAGTGTGGGTCTCTGTGTGTGTGGGTCTCTATGAGTGTGGGTCTCTGTGGGTCTCTGTGGGTCTCTGTGGGTCTCTGTGAGTGTGGGTCTCTGTGGGTCTCTGTGGGTCTCTGTGGGTCTCTGTGTGTCTCTGTGAGTATGGGTCTCTGTGGGTCTCTGTGGGTCTCTGTGAGTATGGGTCTCTGTGGGTCTCTGTGGGTCTCTGTGAGTGTGGGTATCTGTGGGTCTCTGTGGGTCTCTGTGAGTATGGGTCTCTGTGGGTCTCTGTGGGTCTCTGTGATTGTGGGTCTCTGTGGGTCTCTGTGGATCTCTGTGGGTCTCTGTGGGTCTCTGTGGGTCTGGGTCTCTATGAGTGTGGGTCTCTGTGGGTCTCTGTCGGTCTCTGTGGGTCTCTGTGGGTCTCTGTGGGTCTATGTGGGTCTCTGTGAGTCTCTGTGGGTCTCTGTGGGTCTCTGTGTGTCTCTGTGAGTGTGGGTCTCTGTGTGTCTCGGTGGGTCTCTGTGAGTGTGGGTCTCTGTGGGTCTCTATGAGTATGGGTCTCTGTGAGTCTCTGTGGGTCTCTGTGGGTCTCTGTGAGTGTGGGTCTCTGTGGGTCTCTGTGGGTCTCTGTGAGTGTGGGTCTCTGTGAGTGTGGGTCTCTGTGGGTCTCTGTGAGTGTGGGTCTCTGTGGGTCTCTGTGAGTCTCTGTGGGTCTCTGTGAGTGTGGGTCTCTGTGGGTCTCTGTGAGTGTGGGTCTCTGTGGGTCTCTGTGGGTCTCTGTGGGTCTCTGTGAGTGTGGGTCTCTGTGGGTCTCTGTGAGTCTCTGTGGGTCTCTGTGAGTGTGGGTCTCTGTGGGTCTCTGTGGGTCTCTGTGGGTCCCTGTGAGTGTGGGTCTCTGTGGGTCTCTGTGAGTCTCTGTGGGTCTCTGTGAGTGTGGGTCTCTGTGGGTCTCTGTGAGTCTCTGTGGGTCTCTGTGAGTATGGATCTCTGTGGGTCTCTGTGGGTCTCTGTGGGTCTCTGTGAGTGTGGGTCTCTGTGGGTCTCTGTGGGTCTCTGTGGGTCTCTGTGAGTGTGGGTCTCTGTGGGTCTCTGTGGGTCTCTGTGAGTATGGGTCTCTGTGGGTCTCTGTGAGTCTCTGTGGGTCTCTGTGAGTGTGGGTCTCTGTGGGTCTCTGTGAGTCTCTGTGGGTCTCTGTGAGTATGGGTCTCTGTGGGTCTCTGTGGGTCTCTGTGGGTCTCTGTGAGTGTGCGTCTCTGTGGGTCTCTGTGAGTGTGGGTCCCTGTGGGTCTCTGTGGGTCTCTGTGAGTGTGCGTCTCTGTGGGTCTCTGTGAGTGTGGGTCTCTGTGGATCTATGTGCGTCTCTGTGGGTCTCTGTGAGTGTGGGTCTCTGTGGGTCTCTGTGGGTCTCTGTGAGTGTGGGTCTCTGTGGATCTCTGTGGGTCTCTATGAGTGTGGGTCTCTGTGGGTCGCTGTGGGTCTCTATGAGTGTGGGTCTCTGTGGGTCTCTGTGGGTCTCTGTGAGTGTGGGTCTCTGTGGGTCTCTGTGGGTCTCTGTGCGTCTCTGTGGGTCTCTGTGGGTCTCTGTGGGTCTCTGTGAGTGTGGGTCTCTGTGGGTCTCTGTGGGTCTCTGTGGGTCTCTATGAGTGTGGGTCTCTGTGGGTCTCTGTGAGTGTGCGTCTCTGTGGGTCTCTGTGAGTGTGGGTCTCTATGAGTATGGGTCTCTGTGAGTGTGGGTCTCTGTGGGTCTCTGTGAGTGTGCGTCTCTGTGGGTCTCTGTGAGTGTGGGTCTCTGTGGATCTCTGTGGGTCTCTATGAGTGTGGGTCTCTGTGGGTCTCTGTGGGTCTCTATGAGTGTGGGTCTCTGTGGGTCTCTGTGGGTCTCTGTGAGTGTGGGTCTCTGTGGGTCTCTGTGGGTCTCTGTGCGTCTCTGTGGGACTCTGTGGGTCTCTGTGGGTCTCTGTGGGTCTCTGTGAGTGTGGGTCTCTGTGGGTCTCTGTGGGTCTCTGTGGGTCTCTATGAGTGTGGGTCTCTGTGGGTCTCTGTGAGTGTGCGTCTCTGTGGGTCTCTGTGAGTGTGGGTCTCTATGAGTATGGGTCTCTGTGAGTGTGGGTCTCTGTGGGTCTCTGTGAGTGTGCGTCTCTGTGGGTCTCTGTGAGTGTGGGTCTCTATGAGTATGGGTCTCTGTGAGTGTGGGTCTCTGTGGGTCTCTGTGAGTGTGGGTCTCTGTGGGTCTCTATGAGTGTGGGTCTCTGTGGGTCTCTGTGGGTCTCTGTGAGTGTGGGTCTCTGTGGGTCAGTGTGGGTCTCTGTGGGTCTCTGTGGGTCTCTGTGGGTCTCTGTGAGTGTGGGTCTCTGTGGGTCTCTGTGAGTATGGGTCTCTGTGGGTCTCTATGAGTGTGAGTCTCTGTGGGTCTCTGTATGTCTCTATGAGTGTGGGTCTCTTTGGGTCTCTATGAGTATGGGCCTCTGTGTGTCTCTATGAGTATGGGTCTCTGTGGGTCTCTATGAGTGT